>NW_024069533.1:0-39198 GCF_009389715.1 Phoenix dactylifera
GGAGTAGGGTATGCACCTATAAGGAATCTATCGACCTTGATAGAAGAGGAGTGATCCTATGTGATTTGTTAGACTGAGTTCTAAGACCTTGGCCAGGGCAGTAATATAAAGTGGAGAAAGAGTTTTCCACAATCGAACTCGAGTCGAATAAATCTTGACATATGACAGACGATGGGGTTTGACGAGTTGTCCATGACCTCCGTCCTGTAGGGATCCACGATAGTAGGACTGTATCACACGTTAACTGCACCTAGAGGTTCATCATTCCATTCTGCTGGGTAGCCACTATATGCTGCTAGGTGTCACTGGTGGATGGTGGGACTCATAGGGATTATCTTGATGATCGATAAACCCTAACGAGTTGAGTTGGAATCGTTCCAACCCATTGAAAGGAGTTTTCAAATGATATTGAGATAGAGATCACAATATATCTCACTACCAGTCAGAATAGAACCTATGGGGTCACACACACTAGAAGTATTGACCGATCCGATGGTTGAAATCGTGATTAGGAATCACAAGTAATCAATTTGATTGATAAGAAGTTGAAGAAGGAACAAAGGGAATTAATTAATTGGACTTAAACACAAATCCTACTTCGAGTAGGATTTCTAGAGTCCTAATTGGATTAGGACTGGGAATCCTAGTTGGAGTAGGACTGGAATTCCTACTTAGAATAGGATTCCTACAATCCTAATGAGATTAGGAATTTTGAATTAAAATTGGATTCCTACTTGGAGTAGGATTCCTAGAAATCCTAATTGGATTAGGACTTCGGATTCAAATAGAGTCCTAATTGGATTAGGACTAAAATTAAATACATCCTAATTGGATTAGGATTCCTTAAGTCTAAATTAATTATTAATCTAATGAATCAACATGACTCCTAATTGGATTAGGATTGAAGAGTTCAATTGAGTCATGGTTCATTCAAGTCCTAATTGGATTAGGACTAGCCTAGATTGGATCCAAATTGGTTCACCCTTGGGCTAAGCCTAATTAGATTAAGGCTAAACCACATTAGGGCCACCCAATCCTCATTAGATGAGGATTAGGGCAACATGAGAGGGAGGGGCTCACGCCCCTCCTCCTTGGATCTCTTGGTGCGGCAACAAGAGGGGTCGGCGCCCCTCTTGGTAATACATCAAGGGCTCCTAACTTGTAGGAGCCCTAGATGTTATAAAAGGAGGACTCTTGGGGGCTGACCTAATGAATATAGGAATCCCCCTCCTCTCCATCACGTGGCCACCCTCTCCCTCCCTTGGTTCAGCCGCCAGCAAGAAGAAGGGAAAAAGAAGCCATGGCGCCCTCCTCTTCCTCCTTTCCTCCTTCCAACGCAGGGAAAAGAAAGTAGGCTGCAGGGGCCTTGCTTCTTCCTCTTCTTCTTCCTTCTTCTTCCTCCTCTCAAGTATATTCATGAGTTGAAAGAAAGAGAGGAGATCAGCCATCAAAAGTTATCTCTGCAAGGGAGCTAGCACCCCGGTGAGATAGAAAGCTTGGATCGGATCCTGCTTCGTGTGGATACCCGTAGAGACCGGACGTTTGAACGGCTTCAAGCGAACCCTCTTCCAAAACCACGAATTCAGATTTGCGGTGATCATCTACCCGCGCAAGGTGAAGATTTGATCTTCCTAATAGTTTTAAAAGTTTTAATTCTTACCTAATTACGAAAGGTCTCGAAACAACGTTCATGCAATGAATGTCGATCCCGCACATGCCTCTTCCGCTGCCACCTGATTTAATTTTTGAAATATCAGCGGCATGGGCGGGTTCCCAACATCGCCGCCGGCTACTGACGGCAAAATGAGTGACGAAGAGGCGAGTGAACTGGTCGAAGGACCGGATTGAGTCAGCCTCCAGCCCGGCGAACCATGCCCTCGCCGGGCCACGGAGGGTTGCCGGGAAAGCCTTGCAGAGAAGGGGATCTGATGCTCCGTGGAGGAGCATAAGGGTCCTGAAACTCTCGACGTGATCCCGCGGGTCCGCCGCCCCGTCATAGGGCTCGATCGCCGGCATTTTGAACCCCGGCGGATTCAGGGTCCGCAGGATCCTCGAGGCAAGCGCCGGCTGGGAGGAGATCTCTAAGTCGGCGAAGGGATCTTTGGAATGGCCCTTCAGGACCTGGAGTTGTCGGTGGAGATCGTCCACCCGCCGGTCCAGGGAGCGCGACCGGTGGGTGGGAGACAAGGAGCGGCGAGATGGGGACCGACTGGAGCGCGGGTTCCTCGAGGATTGGCGGGTCTAGGAACGCGCCCGGGCCCGCCTCTCGGACCCCGCGCGGCTCCGGTGGGAGGGTCCCGGCAGAATGGAGCGTGCTCGAGAATCCTCCTCACGCCGGCGCTCATCCCCATGGGAGAGGAAGGAGCGCGGGTTGAGGAGGACAGGTGAATGCTCAGGCCGCGGCGGCTCCTGAGCCCGCTGCGGCGCCCGGAAAATCGCACCCTGCAGATTCTGCACCGCCTCCGCGAGGGTGCGAACCTGCTGGGTTAGTTGGTCGAACTGGGCGGCTTCGACCGTCTGAACGGGCGGTGGGGAGGTGGAGTGTTGCTGAGAGTGTGTTGGAGATGCAGCGGCCTTCCGGCCAGAGGCGTGAGAGGCCCCGCGACCGGAAGCATTGGAAGCTCCACGACCACCTCGCCGTGCCATTACGATCGCTCTGAGATCCGGGCCCTCCTTCTAGCGCCAACTGTTGCTGGGGGTTCAAACCGAGAACGATTGGCACAGCGGTGTGAACGGGGTTCCCTTGGAATTGCTTCGGTTGCGCTCCACCTTCCGCCGGAAAACCTGCAAGCAAGCCTCGCACCACCACCGGGGTAGTGGGGGCCCTCCGACGATCAAGTTAGGGAAAATCGAAGGAGAAGGAGAGGTAGCAGGTAAGATGATACTCTGAAAAATCTTGCTTACCCTCCCCCTTCCCCCCCAGCCGCATATATACCAGGCTGGGGGGTTCTTTTGGGGATTGGTCATCGTGTGGCGCGATGGGGTTGCCACTGACATGGCCGTTACAGGGCGTCGTGGGGCAGCGCTGGGTACGGCTATGGCAGGGCGTAGTGGAGTTCCGCTTTGTACGGCTGTTACAGGGGATCGTGAAACAGCGTCGGATACGGCCGTTGCAGGGAGTAGTGGAGCAGGGGGCCGCGGCGTGCCTCAGGGGAACAGTCTGTTGTTGTCAGAGATTGCCGACTCGGGGTTGGATTGCTGGATCAAGGGGCAGCCGACTCGGGGTCGGGCTGCGGAGCCGAAGATATCCGACCCGAGGTCGGATTGCTGGATCAAGGGGCAGCCGACTCGGGGTCGGGCTGCGGAGCCGAAGATATCCGACCCGAGGTCGGATTGCTGGATCAAGGGGCAGCCGCAGTCTTCCCGGGCGCGCGTGCCGGTCACGTGGGGCATGGTGGCTAAGTTCCCCCGTAACAAGGACATATTTAATTTTAGTCCTAATCCAATTAGGACTCTATTTGAATCCGAAGTCCTAATCCGATTAGGACTCTAGGAATCCTACTCCAAGTAGGAATCCAATTTTGATTCAAAACTCCTAATCTCATTAGGATTGCAAGAATCCTATTCCAAATAGGAATGCCAGTCCTACTCCAACTAGGATTCCCAGTCCTAATCCAATTAGGACTCTAGGAATCCTACCCGAAGTAGGACTCTTGTTTTAAGTCCAATTAATTAATTCCCTTTGTTCCTTCTTCAACTTCTTATCAATCAAATTGATTACTTGTGATTCATAATCACTTTTCAACCATCGGATCGGTCAATACTTCTAGTGTGTGTGACCCCATAGGTTCTACTCTGACTGGTAGTGAGATATATTATGATCTCTATCACAATATCATTGAAAACTCCTTTCAATGGGTTGGAACGATTCCAACTCAACTCATTAGGGTTTATCGATCATCAAGATAATCCCTATGAGTCCCACCATCCACCAGTGACACCTAGCAGCATGTAGTGGCTACCCAGTAGAATAGAAAGATGAACCTCTAGGTGCAGTTAACGTGTGATACAGTCCTACTATCGTGGATCCCTATAGGACGGAGGTCATGGACAACTCGTCAAACCCCATCGTCTGTCATATGTCAAGATTTATTTGACTTGAGTTCGATAGTGGAAAACTCTTTTTTCACTTTATATTACTGCCCTGGCCAAGGTCTTAGAACTCAGTCTAACAAATCACATAGGATCACTCCTTTTCTATCAAGGTCGATAGATTCCTTATAGGTGCATATCCTACTCCTACAGTGAACTTACTGCAGCCAATCTACACTGCATGGACCCATATGGCTAGAGACCATGTATGTGTGCAGTCAAACTACAATAACCTCACTGTGAGTAGCCGAAGCACCGCAGGTCAAAGGACCAGTCACACTACTGCAACATCAAGCAAGTCACTGACGAGTGGATAGACATCCAAGTGACTTCTTGTCTTGGTCACGCTCAGTACCCTTGTTCTCTAACAAGCACCTGCACTATCACTTTAGTGTCCCTACACTGTGGACTCAAGTCTCGTCCATCCATAAGGAAAGTGATCTGTGCACTGATCGGATCGATCACCGTCCTCGTGATGATCCATTGATCAGGAGCATTTAGAAATTAATCACCAATGATACATGGCTTAAATTCTCAACTCTTGAGAATATGCATCATCATCTTATTAATTTCTTGGACGATTCATAGACACATAAATAATATGAATGAAAAGATGCCTTTTATTTATTCATTAATAAATAGTCAAGTACAAAATTATGTCCTTAGAATTAATAATGTGTCAGCCAGATTGGCTTCTAGGGCATACATCTAACAAAAGATCCTATCATACCTCTACACATCTTTTGATCTACTAATTTACCTGATTCATCTTTGTCTAGTTTGCATGATGAACTCATGGGTGTGCTGATTGACTTGTTTCCTTCCATATCAACCTTCTTAAGCATCTCCTTGATGTATTTTGCTTGACAGATGAAGATGCCTTCTTTAGATTGTTTGATTTGGAGCCCGAGGAAATAGTTCAGCTCTCCCATTATGCTCATTTCAAATTCACTCTGCATTAAGTCAGCAAATTCTTCGCAGAGGCAATTGTTAGTAGCACCGAAAATAATATCATCAACATAAATCTGAACAACTAACATATCTTTGTTTTTCTTCTTTAAAAATAGTGTTGTATCAACGTTCCCTCTAAAGAATTCATGGTCTAATAGAAATTTGCTAAATCTTTCATACCATGCTCTAGGAGCTTGTTTCAGACCATAAAGTGCTTTGTTTAGTTTATAAACATGATTGGGGTATTGATGATTTTCAAAACCAGAAGGTTGTTCTACATACACCTCCTCATTAATATACCCATTCAAAAAGGTACTTTTTACAACCATTTAAAATAGTTTGAAGTCTTTAGAGCATGCAAATGCTAGTAACAATCTAATTGCTTCAAGTCTAGCTACAGGAGCAAAAGTCTCATCAAAGTCTATACCTTCTTCTTGATTATAGCCCTTTGCTACTAGCCTAGCCCTGTTCCTAATCACGATTCCATTTTCATCAAGTTTATTTTTATATATTCATTTAGTTTCTATTATTGAGTATTCAGTGGGTCGTTCAACTAGGTTCCGTACTTTGTTTCTAGTAAATTGGTTTAGCTCTTCTTGCATCGCATTTATCCAATTTACATCATTTTCAGCTTCTTCTATGTTTTTAGGTTCAAAGTGTGAGACAAATGCTAGATGATTATTTAAGTTCCTAAGAGATGCTCTAGTTCTAACAGGTTGAGATGGATCATCTAAAATTAATTCCTTAGGATAACCATGAGCATACCTCCAAGCCTTAGTCAGCCCATGATCAACAATTACCTCTTGGCTTGTTGAAGTTTCTCCAATTTGCTTTGGTTCATCCTCTTGTAATGTCATCTCATCTATCTTTTCTTCAAGAATTTCTGCATCATCATCAAGAGCTACTTTTTTGCTAGAAGAGATATCATTAGTATAATCAAAAACAACATGTATAGACTCTTCAATAACAAGGGTTCTTTTGTTAAAGACTCTATAAGCTTTACTTAATGTGGAATATCCCAAAAAGATACCTTCATCTGATTTAGAATCAAATTTACCTAAGTTATCTTTGCCATTATTATGAATGAAACACCTACATCCAAAAACATGAAAATAGTTTACTTTGGGCTTTCTACCTCTCCAAAGTTCATAAGGTGTTTTCTTTATAATTGGTCTCAATAAAACTCTATTTAATATATGACATGATGTATTAATCGCTTCTCCCTAAAAATACTTAGGGAGGTTACTTTCGCACAACATGGTTCTAGCCATTTCCTCTAGGGTTCTATTCTTTCTTTCTACAACTCCATTTTGTTGTGGTGTCCTAGGTGCAGAGAAGTTATGAGTTATTCTCTTTTTACTACAAAATTCGTCAAATAGATGATTTTCAAATTTCGTTCCATGATCACTCCTAATAGCTATAACTGAAGCATTTCTTGAATTAGTAACTTCCTTATGAAATTTCTTAAATACTGAAAATGCTTCATCTTTATGAGCTAAGAACATGACCCATGTGTATCTAGAAAAATCATCTACAATGACAAGTCCATACTTGTTTCCACCAAGACTTGTAGTTCTAGTTGGTCCAAATAGATCCATGTGTAGTAGTTTAAGGGGTCTAGTAGTAGTGACACAATTTATGGATTTAAAAGAACTCCTAGATTATTTGCCATATTGACATGCTTCACAAATTTTATTTTTTTCGAATTTTAGTTTTGGCAAACCTATTACAGAATCTCTTTTAACTAGTTTTGATATTGTATCCATACTTGCATGACCTAACGTACGATGCCATAACCAACTTGCATCATTAACCTTAGTATCACTAGCTACTAAGCAAGGGTTATCTTTGGCAAGATCTTCAAGATCTACTACATATACATTTCCACATCTTATTCCTTTGAATACTAAGCTATTGTCAATTGAGTTGGTTATGATGCATAGGGTTGGCTTAAACAGAACATCAAAACCTCTATCACATAATTGACTTACGCTAAGTAAGTTATGCTTAAGACCATCTACAAATCGTATATTATCAACAAAGGTTGAAGAGGTGATTTGTACTTTACCTATACCAACGATGTGACCTTGATTATTGTCTCCAAATGTCACAGCACCTCTCCTTTTAGGCTCTAGGGTGAAGAATTGGTCCTTGTCACCCGTCATGTGTCTTGAGCAGCCACTATCCAAGTACCAACAGTTTTTGTCAACTTTGGCTGCAAGACATTCCTACACAAGAAAATCATACAATTTTAGGTACCCAAGTTTTCTTGGGTCCTTCAAGGTTAATAATATTGGTTTCTTTTGGAACCCAAATCTTTTTAATTTTTTTTTTAACTTCTACTTTCCTATGGTCACACACATTAGCTTTATGTCCTACTTTTCCACAGCAAAAATAGGTTATATTCTTAGTTTTACTTTTCCCTGCTTTCACAAAAAAGTTTCTAAGGAGCTTTTGCTTATTCTTAGGTTTATACTCTAAACCAGCTCTATTAAATACAGCTCGTTGATTATTAAGTATCATTTTTAATTTTTCAGAACTATATGTAAACTTTTCAACAATAGGTTTGTATCTTTCAAGTTCTTTTGTTAGCTTTTGTTTTTCTGTTTTTAGTATGTTTAAGTCTTTTGTGAGATTATCTTTTATAGTTTGTTTACCGTTTTTAAGTTCTAAAATTTTCTTGGTTAGTTTTTCGTTATCTTTAATTAAGGTATTAGTTTTTTGAATTAACATTTGGTTGTTTGTCTTAAGTTCCAAATTTTCTTTAATGATAAAATCCTTGTCCTTAATTAATTTATCGTATTTATGTAAGTGAGATTGATTAGTTAGCTTTAGTTCTTTATTCTTAAGATTTATTGACTTATATTCATCCATTAGTTCATTAAAAGCATCATACAATTCATTAAAGGTAACATCTAAATGCGTTTCAGATGTTACCTCATTTTCATTCGCCATAAAACAAAAGTTGGACTTTTCCTCTTGTTTCTCATCCGATGATGATGATGATGAATCGGAGTCCGTCAAAGTGGAGACGAGGACTTTCTTTTTCTTATATTTGCTGCCCTTCTTCAGTAAGGAACAGTCAACTCTGAAATGTCCCGGCTTCTTGCATTCATAGCATCCGATTCCTTCATTTTTCCTTTCCTTACCTTTATCCTTATTGTAGGAACTTGAGGGACCTCTCCTCTGATGAAAGGACTTCTTCCGGTTGATGAATTTTCTGAACTTTCGCACGAGAAGAGCCTCATCATCGTCTTCCTCATTATTTTCTTCTTCGCTGCTGCTACTGCAAGATGGATTCTTGTTAGAAGAAGTAGATTTGAGGGCTATTACCTTTTTCTTATGAGAGGATTCTTCTTCGATGTGTTGTTTCATCGTGAGCTCATGCGTCATAAGGGATCCAAGAAGCTCCTCAAGTGGCAGCTTGTTCAAGTCCTTGGCTTCTTGGATTGCCGTTACCTTGGCTTCCCATGACCTTGGCAAAGATCGAAGAATTTTTCTGACAAGGTCACTGTTAGCATAGCTTTTGCCAAGACATTTTAAACCATTGACAATATCAGTAAATCTAGTAAACATGCTAGTGATAGTTTCATTAGAATCCATTTTAAATAGTTCATACTTATGAACTAGTATGTTTATTTTAGATTCTTTGACTTGATTCGTGCCCTTGTGGGTCACCTCAAGTCTGTCCCATATCTCTTTTGCAGAATTGCAAGTAGAGACTCTATTGAATTCATTGCGGTCTAAGGCACAATAAAGCACATTCATTGCTTTGGCATTTAGTTGTACCTTCCTTATATCATTGTCATCCCAATCTTTTTCAAGTTTGGGTATAGTAATACCATCTACAAAAATTGAAGGAATGAATGGTCCATTAACTATGGTGCTCCAAATCTCATAATCTTGAGCTTGGATAAATATCCTCATCCTAGCCTTCTAATAGGTGTAGTCGGTTCCATTGAAGAATGAAGGTCTATGGGTGGATTGCCCCTTAATAAGAGAAGATCCAAATGGGGTTGTCATTTTGATGTTTTACGCTTTTGATATAAGAGTTCCTGCTCTGATACCACTTGTTGCCCGAGAAGACAACCCAAGAGGGGAGGATGAATTGGGTTTTAAGTGATTATTACAAATAAAAACTTAATGAGTAACTAATTAAACCTTATTGCAAGCGGATTAATTAGTTTGCTATATGTAGTGAATGAAGGGGATGGAGGAGACAATGAACCAATCACAAACATAAGAGATTTTATAGTGGTTCGGAGCTAACCCTTGCTCCTACGTCCACTTCCCAAGCTTCACTTGAAAGTTCACTATAATCCCTCAGATTTGTTAGATGTATGCCCTAGAAGCCAATTTGGCTGACACATTGTTGATTCTAGGGACATAATTTTGTACTTGACTGTTTATTATTGAATAAATAAAAGGCATCTTTTCATTCATATTATTTATGTGTCTATGAATCGTCCAAGGAATTAATAAGATGATGATACATATTCTCAAGAGTTGAGAATTTGAGCCATGTATCATTGGTGATTAATTTCTAAATGCTCCTGATCAATGGATCATCACGAGGACGGTGATCGATCCGATCAGTACACAGATCACTTTCCTTCTGGATAGACGAGACTTGAGTCCACAGTGTAGGGACACTGAAGTGATAGTGCAGGTGCTTGTTAGAGAACAAGGGTACTGAGCGTGACCAAGACAAGAAGTCACTTGGATGTCTATCCACTCGTCGGTGACTTGCTTGATGTTGCAGTAGTGTGACTGGTCCTTTGACCTACGGTGCTTCGGCTACTCACAGTGAGGTTATTGTAGTTTGACTGCACACATACATGGTCTCTAGCCATATGGGTCCATGCAGTGTAGATTGGCTGCAGTAGGTTCACTGTAGGAGTAGGGTATGCACCTATAAGGAATCTATCGACCTTGATAGAAGAGGAGTGATCCTATGTGATTTGTTAGACTGAGTTCTAAGACCTTGGCCAGGGCAGAAATATGAAGTGGAAAAGGAGTTTTTCACTATCGAACTCAAGTCGAATAAATCTTGACATATGACAGACGATGGGGTTTGACGAGTTATCCATGACCTCCGTCCTGTAGGGATCCACGATAGTAGGACTGTATCACACGTTAACTGCACCTAGAGGTTCATCATTCCATTCTGCTGGGTAGCCACTACATGCTGCTAGGTGTCACTGGTGGATGGTGGGACTCATAGGGATTATCTTGATGATCGATAAACCCTAATGAGTTGAGTTGGAATCGTTCCAACCCATTGAAAGGAGTTTTCAATGATATTGAGATAGAGATCACAATATATCTCACTACCAGTCAGAATAGAACCTATGGGGTCACACACACTAGAAGTATTGACCGATCCGATGGTTGAAATCGTGATTAGGAATCACAAGAAATCACTTTGATTGATAAGAAGTTGAAGAAGGAAAGGGAATTAATTAATTGGACTTGAAACAAGAAATCCTACTTCGGGTAGGATACCTAGAGTTCTAATTGGATTAGGACTGGGAATCCTAGTTGGAGTAGGACTGGGATTCCTACTTGGAATAGGATTCCTCAATCCTAATGAGATTAGGAGTTTTGAATCAAAATTGGATTCCTACTTGGAGTAGGATTCCTAGAGTCCTAATCGGATTAGGACTTTGGATTCAAATTAGAGTCCTAATTGGATTAGGACTAGAATTAAACAAATCCTAATTGGATTAGGATTCCTTAAGTCCTAATTAATTATTAATCTAATGAATCAACATGACTCCTAATTGGATTAGGATTGAAGAGTTCAAATGAGTCATGGTTCATTCAAGTCCTAATTGGATTAGGACTAGCATAGATTGAACCCAATTTGGCTAATCCTAATTGGATTGGGATGAAACCATGAGAGAGGCACCTAATCCTCTTTGGAAGAGGATTAGGTTAACCAAGAAGAAGGACATCAGCCCCTCTTCACTTGGCTAGGGCGACATGAAGAGCTAGGGCCGGCGCCCCCTTCCTTTGGTAAGTTATCATGGAACTCCTAATTGTTAGGAGCTCCAATCCTTATAAAAGGAGGACTAGGGGCCGGCGCCCTAAGGCATTGAAGAATCCTCCTCTTGCTGCCGCCACCCTCCCCTCTCCTCCCTTGGTTAGGCCGCAAGCAAGGTGCAAGCAAGTTGAAGCTAGGCGGCATCCCTTCTCCTTCCTCTTGGCTTCAACGCGTAAGAAAAGAAGAAGGCTGCGAAGGGCTGTGATCTTCTTCCTCTTCTTCATCCTTCTTCTTCCTCCTCTCAAGTGCAATCAAGGGTTGATTGAAAGAGAGGAGATCAGCCATCAAAAGCTATCTCTGCAAGGGAGCTAGCACCCCGGTGAGATAGAGAGCTTGGATCGGATCCTGCTTCGTGTGGATACCCGTAGAGGCCGGACGTTTGAACGGCTTCAAGCGAACCCTCTTCCAAAACCACGAATTCAGATTTGCAGTGATCATCTACCCGCGCAAGGTGAAGATTTGATCTTCCTATTAGTTTTAAAAGTTTTAATTCTTACCTAATTGCGAAAGGTCTCGAAACAACGTTCATGCGATGAACGTCGAACCCGTGCATGCCGATTCCGCTGCCATCTAAAAATTTTTGAAATATCAGCGGCATGTGCGGGTTTCCAACAGTGGTATCAGAGCCTAGGCTTCGTAGATTAAGGTAAGAATTAAATATCTAAAGGCTTATTAGATCTGAAAATTGATTGATCATGCATGCTGAAAAATTCTGCATGCAGATTTTTCAGGGGTGCTGATTTTTGCATGCTGATTTTTATGTGATAAAATGATGATTCTAATTACATTGTTAATGGGATTACAAAGTTTAGAATCATGATTAGCATGATCAGCGACCTATGTCATGATACAATCAGTTAGTTTTCAGATCTGAAAATTATAATTGTTGCATACGGTGATGATCATAGGATTCAACCCCTTTTGGTATCAAATGTAATGACCTGCGATGTAATCTGCAATGTCATGTAATTTTTCAGATGCTTGCATGCATCTTATTTGATGTTTTGAGAGGCCTGCGTGTCTCCTAAAAGGAGATGTAATTTATTTTTATTTTTATTTTACATCTGGTTGTATTTCTGTGATGTGATGTACATCAACGATCAAGTTGAAGCATAAGCATGAGATGAAAGGTGATCCAAGCGGTTGATGGCGATGGGATCAAGGGTTGATCAAGGATCGAATCAAGGAGGCTTGGAACCAATTCAAGAGTTGAAGACCACTTGATCGATTGATGTGCATGTGCTTGTAATACGATCTAATTAGAATCCATAATCATCACCTAGTTAAAGTTTAGCTTTAATTTGATGCTGCGATTATAACTGCCTGTGATGTGCCGTTTGCATGTGATGTGAATGCGAGTCGGGTAGATAGGTTTACATGTGATGTAGCAAACCCAATTGAGACCTAAATCAAAACCTCCTCAATCAAGTCGAGAGTGAACCGACATGAGCAAGTCATATTAGATTAATTGATCTAATTGGTGTCTAGGAAAGCATGAAAGGTGGTTACTTAATTAGGACCTTACTCTCTGAGTAAGGGGAGCCTCCCACCTGCTTACCTGGCCAATTGTTCGATTACCTCTTATGAAGGGCTCAAGTTGCAAACACTAAGACCTGATTAACCAATATTAAGTCAATAGGTCTTCCACTGTAGTAGAGCTGCTAAGGTCTTTCTGATGTTGATTTGTCTCGGCTGGACACAGTGGTCAAGTTGCATCGGGGGGCTGGACCTCTCTATAGACATGAGATGTTGTAGGGTAAAGGTGGGGTTGGGCACCAATAACTGTTAGGTGAGGACCCAATGACGACTTTATTCCTACGGTTATACGGTGGGTCTGACTTAACTAAGAAATGGGACCAATAACTGTTAGGTGAGGTCTTCATGGCTTAGAGACCAAGTTACACTGCAACATGCTTGAGAAGCATTGTACAAGAGTTGTACACTCATCCATCTATGTGTCACCAATAACTGTTAGGTGAGGTGGCATGTAAATCGGTGGGACCGCAGTACCCACTAGAAACCCTAGTCGTGTGGGATTTCCGTTTTCCTACCAGGGGAGTGTGAGGAATTCGAGAAAATAGTGGGAGTCACATTTGTTCTAAAAGACCTTAGAACAGATTAGGATCAAGTACAAAAGTCTAACTAGAATCTTTACTCTCTGCAGATACAATGTCGGCTTCAAACCCTCTGACCCGTATTCTTGAGACCAACCGACTGACCGGAACCAATTACAAAGACTGGCTTAGAAATCTCAAAATAGTTTTGGACTGTGAGAAGATAGGCTACATACTCGATTCAGATATCCCCACACTACCAGCACGTCCTACTGATGTTCAGCGTGAGTTGCATAAAAAGTGGTTGGATGATGACATAAGAGTTAAATGCTATATGATGGCATCTATGTCAAATGAACTCCAATGCCAGCATGAAAATATGAAGACTGCTAGGGAAATACTGGCACACCTGCAAGAGTTGTATGGTGAGCAGAGTCGCACAGCTCGTTTTGAAGTGTCCAAGAGACTTTTCAAAGCGAAGATGCGCGAGGGGCAGTCTGTCCATGATCACGGTCTGACCATGATCAAGGACCTAGAGGAGCTTGAGAAGCTCGGTATGGACATGCACAAGGAATTACAAGTGGATTTGATCCTACAGTCACTTCCTGATTCATTTGGTCAGTTTATAGTAAACTACCACATGAATAAGATTGAATGCACTAAGACTGAACTAATCAACATGTTGGTAACTGCTGAGGGAGCCTTGAAAGGTTCAAGGGGCAATGTCCTTGCTGCTGAGTTGACTTCTGGTTCCAAGAGAAAGTCTACTTGGAAGAAAAAGAAGCCTGCTAAGAAGCAGAAGAGGGACAAGAAGCCAAAGAAGGAAGTTCAAAAGAAAAAGGCTAACGACAAAGGAAAATGTTTCCACTGCAATGTTGAAGGCCACTGGAAGAGAAACTGTCCTTCATACCTCGAGAGCCTGAAGAACAAGAAAGGTGACACACCTTCAGAAGGTATAGACTTGCTCATAATTGAAACTAATCTAACGGTTTCTTCTACTTCTAGTTGGGTTATAGATTCTGGTTCTAGTGCTCATTTGTGCACTACCATGCAGGGTCTAAAGGAAAGTAGAAGGCTGGCGGAAGGTGCGGTAACCCTTCGGGTTGGCAACAGGGCAAAAGTTGCTGCTGTGGCTGTGGGCACCTACCATCTGCGACTACCGTCTGGATTTAGTTTAATACTTAGAGACTGCTATTATGTACCTGCTGCTAGCAGAAATTTGATTTCTGTCTCATGTCTAGCACAGGAAGGTCATGTTTTTACATTTGACAAAGACTGCTGTTCTATTTATTTGAGAAATAAAATAGTCGCACGTGGTTTCATGATTGACAGTCTCTATCATTTACATATGGATGTATCTGTGAATGTTACCGAGCAAGAAGTGAGTGCCAAAGGATCCAAAAGATCCAGAGATGAGATAAACCAAAGATATTTGTGGCACCTCAGGCTTGGCCATATTGGAGAAGACAGAATAAACAAAATGGATAAAGATGGGCTTTTAGGCTCATTGACTTCCGAGTCATATCCAGTTTGCGAGTCCTGTCTTCAAGAAAAAATGGCTAGACTGCCCTTTGTAGGACATGGGGAGAGGACCACTGAAATACTTACCCTAGTACATACAGATGTATGTGGCCCATTCGATGTGCTAGCCAGGGGACGTTATTCTTACTTCATTACCTTTACCGATGATTATTCACGGTATGGGTATGTGTATCTTATGAGATACAAGTCTGAATCTTTTGAAAAGTTCAAAGAGTTCAGGAATGAAGTAGAAAAACAAACTGGAAAACCTCTTAAGGCACTTCGATCAGATCGAGGAGGAGAATACCTTAGTGGGGAAGTCCGGGACTATCTCAAAGAAAACGGCATAGTCTCACAATGGACACCTCCGGGTACACCTCAACTCAACGGGGTGTCAGAGAGGAGGAATCGGACCCTATTGGATATGGTCAGGTCCATGATGAGCTTCACTGATTTACCTATGTTCCTTTGGGGAGATGCCTTACTCACAGCGATTTATTTGTTGAATAGGGTTCCCTCTAAATCCGTTCCTACCACACCGTATGAGATATGGCATGGTAAGAAACCAAGTCTTGGTCATCTCAAGATTTGGGGATGTCCGGCCCACGTCAAGCGACTACAGGCAGACAAGTTAGAGGCTAGGACCATAAGTGCTCATTTTATAGGATATCCTAAAGAGTCATTAGGATACAATTTTACGTCTCAGAGGATCACAATGTGTTTGTGAGCCGTCATGCCATCTTCTTGGAAAATCAGTTTATCCTTGATAGAGGCAGTGGGAGGAAAATTGAGCTTGAAGAGAAAGTCTCTGAAAAGCAACGAGTCATGGATCCTATAGAACCCATTCATAAAGAGCCAGTACATGATGTCCCTCGACCACCTCGTAGATTTAGTAGGGTCTCCCATCCTCCCGATAGATACTTAGGTATACTAGAAGAGGATACCAAGGAAATGTTCCTAGTGGGAGATAGGGATCATACACAAGATCCCAAAACCTACGACGAGGCGATATCTGATATCGATTCCGAGAAATGGCTGGAAGCTATGAAGTCAGAGTTAGACTCCATGCATTCCAACCAAGTCTGGACCTTAGTAGATCCACCAGAAGGTATTGTACCTATTGGATGCAAATGGATCTACAAGAGGAAGATAGGTTCGGATGGAGAGGTAGAGACCTATAAGGCAAGGCTTGTGGCGAAAGGGTATAGTCAGCGCGAAGGCATTGACTATCAGGAGACCTTTTCACTTGTAGCCATGCTAAAATCTATCCGAACATTGCTTGCCACTGCAGCATTTCATGATTATGAAATCTGGCAGATGGATGTGAAAACTGCTTTCCTGAATGGATATCTTGATGAAGATATCTATATGGAACAGCCTTTGGGTTTCACTTCCAGTGATGGTGATCACAAGGTCTGCAAGCTGCAAAGGTCCATCTATGGACTAAAGCAAGCATCTCGGAGTTGGAACACTCGTTTCGATGATGCAATCAAAACGTTTGATTTCATCAAAAACGAAGAGGAACCGTGTGTTTACAAAAAGGTTAGTGGCAGTGCGGTCGTTTTTCTCGTACTGTACGTAGATGACATTCTCCTGATAGGGAATGATATTCCCATGCTAACCTCGGTTAAGGTCTGGTTGTCAAAAAGAATTCTCAATGAAAGACCTTGGGGAAGCATCCTATATTTTGGGAATAAAGGTCTATAGAGATAGATCTAAAAGGATGCTTGGCCTTTCACAGAAGATGTACATAGAGGAGCGTGCTGAAGAGGTTCAGCATGGAAAACTCCAAGAGGGGTCTCTTACCCCTAAGACATGGAATTCATCTCTCCAAGAAGATGTGCCCCAACACATCTGAAGAGATTCAACACATGAGCAAGATTCCCTATGCATCGGCAATAGGAAGCCTCATGTATGCCATGCTGTGTGCACAACCTGATATAGCTCTTGCTGTGAGTGTCACAAGCAGATATCAGTCGGATCCAGGCAAGAAGCACTGGATAGCTGTGAAGAACAGTCTTAAGTACTTGAGAAGAACTAAGGACATGTTCTTGGTCTTTGGGAGAAGATCAGAGTTGAAGGTAGAAAGATGCACACATATTGATGATAGAAAGTCTACATCAGAATATATGCAATTGTGGTTCAGTAAATTGAAGAGTTCCGAACAACCGATCATTATAGATTCTACCTTAGAAGCTGAATGTTAAGCCGTATCTAAGGGTGCAGTGGAAACCTTCTGATTAAAAGTTAATTGCAGAATTAGGTGTAATGTTATTAGATGCCATAACACTTTACTGCGATAACATTGGCACCATAGCACTAGCTATGGAGCCATGGTCTCATCAGAAGTCCAAGCACATAGAGCGGCGCTTCCATTTCATACGCGACTATGATGTAGAGGTGCAGAGAGTAGACTCCGCGGATAACATGGCAGACCCGTTCACTAAGCAGCTGAGTCAGCAAAAGACTGAAGCCCACCCTTGAGAAGATGGGCCTAAGATATATGACCAATTGGCTTTAGTGCAAGTGGGAGATTGTTAGATGTATCCTAGAAGCAATTTGGCTGACACATTGTTGATTCTAGGGACATAATTTTTGTACTTGACTATTTTTATTGAATAAATAAAAGGCATCTTTTCATTCATATTATTTATGTGTCTATGAATCGTCCAAGGAATTAATAAGATGATGATACATATTCTCAAGAGTTGAGAATTTGAGCCATGTATCATTGGTGATTAATTTCTAAATGCTCCTGATCAATGGATCATCACGAGGACGGTGATCGATCCGATCAGTACAACAGATCACTTTCCTTCTGGATGGACGAGACTTGAGTCCACAGTGTAGGGACACTGAAGTGATAGTGCAGGTGCTTGTTAGAGAACAAGGGTACTGAGCGTGACCAAGACAAGAAGTCACTTGATGTCTATCCCTCGTCGGTGACTTGCTTGATGTTGCAGTAGTGTGACTGGTCCTTTGACCTACGGTGCTTCGGCTACTCACAGTGAGGTTATTTATAGTTTGACTGGCACACATACATGGTCTCTAGCCATATGGGTCCATGCAGTGTAGATTGGCTGCAGTAGGTTCACTGTAGGAGTAGGGTATCACCTATAAGGAATCTATCGACCTTGATAGAAGAGGAGTGATCCTATGTGATTTGTTAGACTGAGTTCTAAGACCTTGGCCAGGGCAGAAATATGAAGTGGAAAAGGAGTTTTTCACTATCGAACTCAAGTCGAATAAATCTTGACATATGACAGATGATGGGTTTGACGAGTTATCCATGACCTCCGTCCTGTAGGGATCCACGATAGTAGGACTGTATCACACGTTACTGCACCTAGAGGTTCATCATTCCATTCTGCTGGGTAGCCACTACATGCTGCTAGGTGTCACTGGTGGATGGTGGGACTCATAGGGATTATCTTGATGATCGATAAACCCTAATGAGTTGAGTTGGAATCGTTCCAACCCATTGAAAGGAGTTTTCAATAATATTGAGATAGAGATCACAATATATCTCACTACCAGTCAGAATAGAACCTATGGGGTCACACACACTAGAATATTGACCGATCCGATGGTTGAAATCGTGATTAGGAATCACAAGAAATCATTTGATTGATAAGAAGTTGAAGAAGGAAAGGGAATTAATTAATTGGACTTGAAACAAGAAATCCTACTTCGGGTAGGATACCTAGAGTTCTAATTGGATTAGGACTGGGAATCCTAGTTGGAGTAGGACTGGGATTCCTACTTGGAATAGGATTCCTCAATCCTAATGAGATTAGGAGTTTTGAATCAAAATTGGATTCCTACTTGGAGTAGGATTCCTAGAGTCCTAATCGGATTAGGACTTTGGATTCAAATTAGAGTCCTAATTGGATTAGGACTAGAATTAAACAAATCCTAATTGGATTAGGATTCCTTAAGTCCTAATTAATTATTAATCTAATGAATCAACATGACTCCTAATTAGATTAGGATTGAAGAGTTCAAATGAGTCATGGTTCATTCAAGTCCTAATTGGATTAGGACTAGCATAGATTGAACCCAATTTGGCTAATCCTAATTGGATTGGGATGAAACCATGAGAGAGGCACCTAATCCTCTTTGGAAGAGGATTAGGTTAACCAAGTAAGAAGGACATCAGCCCTCTTCACTTGGCTAGGGCGACATGAAGAGCTAGGGCCGGCGCCCCCTTCCTTTGGTAAGTTATCATGGAACTCCTAATTGTTAGGAGCTCCAATCCTTATAAAAGGAGGACTAGGGGCCGGCGCCCTAAGGCATTGAAGAATCCTCCTCTTGCTGCCGCCACCCTCCCCTCTCCTCCCTTGGTTAGGCCGCAAGACAAGGTGCAAGCAAGTTGAAGCTAGGCGGCATCCTTCTCCTTCCTCTTGGCTTCAACGCGTAAGAAAAGAAGAAGGCTGCGAAGGGCTGTGATCTTCTTCTCTTCTTCATCCTTTCTTCTTCCTCCTCTCAAGTGCAATCAAGGGTTGATTGAAAGAGAGGAGATCAGCCAATCAAAAGCTATCTCTGCAAGGGAGCTAGCACCCGGTGAGATAGAGAGCTTGGATCGGATCCTGCTTCGTGTGGATACCCGTAGAGGCGGACGTTTGAACGGCTTCAAGCGAACCCTCTTCCAAAACCACGAATTCAGATTTGCCGGTGATCATCTACCCGCGCAGGTGAAGATTTGATCTTCCTATTAGTTTTTAAAAGTTTTAATTCTTACCTAATTACGAAAGGTCTCGAAACAACGTTCATGCGATGAACGTCGAACCGTGCATGCCGATTCCGCTGCCATCTGAAAATTTTTGAAATATCAGCGGCATGGGCGGGTTCCCAACACATCCACCTCAGTCTCCCCTAGATGAGGTATCTGCTAGCTCACTTCCTATTGAAGTGAGAATCCTTTTGAGCATTTTGTCCAGGTCCATCTTCCCTAAGACAGGGAGATTTGATTTTGTGAATGAGAGGGACCTAGCTATTATGTCTTACATTCTTCAGGACACCCCGGTCAACTTCCCCAAGCTCATTTATAGGTATATGTGTGAGCCCCTGGATAGACCTAGGCTCTCCCTCCCATACGGAATGATATTCACTCTTCTCTTTAGGCAGTACGAAATTTCCATTCCTGAGAAGGAACCCTCTCGTGCCTTGCGATGGACTGATCGCTTGGGTACGGGGACCATGCACAGGATGGGATTTCGGAAGAGAGAAGGATCTGGGTTAGGAAGTCCACTCTCACCGCTCAGACCACCAGACCATCACCCAGTCCTGAGCCAGATTCTGATTACCCAGAGTCCCCAGACCATCCAGACCTTCCATCCACTCCTCCTGCTCCTACCACCTCTGCCGGACCTTCCTCCTCAGCTCCACCATCTATGGAGGTCCGTATTGATCCAGAGCAGCTCCGGGAGCTGCGGCAGGAGATCGTCCGAGATTTGAGGGACGAGCTGCTGCGGGAGCTCCGAGGTTCCGTGCCAGCTCCCACTCCTGCACCCACTCCATCCTCAGCATTGGTCCCATCCTTGACAGCCGTGACAGACATGACGGCTGAGGTGCGGCAGGAGATCTACAACATTAGGACCCTGGTGCAGGCCCAGTTCCACAGCATGAGCGAGGTCACGAGCACCACGAGGAGGATGCGGGATGACATCCGCCGTGACATGCACACCACCACCGAGGGGGCCGAGCGCTTGTCGAATGTGCTCATCGACAAGCTGGACGCACTTCAGACCTCGGTGACTGGGCTTCAGACGTCGGTGACTGAGCTCTCCACTACACATAGCAGAGCCACCACGTCTATTATTACGCAGCTGGGCCATGTTACAGAGGCAGTCGCCCTCCTCATGGAGCAGAGCCGATTGAGAGGAGGAGTCACATCCTCGAGAGGAGGAGCTACATCCTCCAGAGGAGGAGATGTATCCTCGAGAGGGGGAGCCACATCCTCCAGAGGAGGAGATGTATCCTCGAGAGGGGAGCCACATCCTCGAGGAGGTCATAGATGATTTTGAGTTGTGTTTTGTCTTCTTTTGTATTGTTCTTGCTTTACCTATTGTATGCTCAAATGTATTCACCTTCATATCAATACAATGAGTAGACATCTTATCTTCATTTCTGTGCCATTTGATGATTGACTGTGCCATTTGTGCCATTGATTGTGTGTGATTACCTCCTTTTTGGTATGATGACAAAAAGGGGGAGAAATGTGTAAGTATAAAATGTAAAAGGGGAGAAATATTAAAAATATGTAAAAAAATCAATGGAAATAAATAAAACAATAAACTCTTAAAAACACACATAAATTTGTTCTAAGTGGATTCGGTACCTCGAGGCTCATTATCTCTCTTTTGGGGCTCCTAATGGAGTAATCTCCAGAATCTATTCAAGGGATATTCGGAGATTAGCTGAATCCTACTCAAGAACAAATTGACAGATTTTTCCTCTAAAAACAAAAATTTTAGTTCAAAAATTTCAAAGCATTAAAAGGAAATTCAGAAAATCAAAACATAGTTGAATGCATATGTTGAGGGGGAGAATCTGAATTTTAATCAAGCTAAATCATTAATGTCATATAAGCCAAACAATTGATTGCAGAATATGAAGGCTTATATAATTCCAAATGAAAGGGGGAACTTTAACTCCGAAATTTAATGTTTCACTCCTTTCAAACTTGGATAAATTAAATTATCAGACATTTGAATTCATTTATGGAGTTTATTTCATTATTTACTGAGCAACTCATTTTACATATACTCAAAGTTTTGTCATCATCAAAAAGGGGGAGATTGTGGAGTGATCGATTAAAACCCCGTTTGATTTTGATGAGCTCAAAGCATTGGAGTATATCTTGTGATTACTAATGAATTCAATTGAGTGTTTCAGTAAAAATCCTGTCCAAGTGTCTCTAGACTTGGTTCATAGCATTTTGGATAAGTTAAGAAGTCTGCATGAACCAATGTCTGAGATACGAGTCGACTCCCGAGTTTCACGAGTCGACTCCAAGCGTATCAAGATCACTGGCACGAGCTCGAGTCGACTCCTGATCAGTACGAGTCGACTCCGACTGAAAACAGACAGAAGGACAGAAGAGCAGTTTTTCAGGTCTGAGATTCGAGTCGACTCCAGTGGAACGCGAGTCGACTCCCAGCGGTACACACAGAAAAAGTCAGAGAGCGTTTTATGGACTCTGAGATTCGAGTCGACTCCCGCAGTACGCGAGTCGACTCCGAGACTGTGCGACCATCGACAGACAGAAGACCATGTTACTGCCTCTGAGATTCGAGTCGACTCCCAGACAGCTCGAGTCGACTCTAAGACAAGCTTCACGTCAAAAGGCAGAAGACCAACTTTCGGAAACTGAGAGCCGAGTCGACTCCAAGGAAGTTCGAGTCGACTCCAAGACTGGATGAGCCAAAAGACAGAGAATCGGGAGTTCGGGCTCTGAGATTCGAGTCGACTCCCAGGACAGTCGAGTCGACTCGAGTGGACAAAATTCAAATTTGGATCCACGGACTACAGAGGATGAGCCGACTCCAAAATTGCCAGGTCAGCGCCAGAAGTTGGCGAGTCGACTCCGGGTCAAGACGAGTCGACTCCCAGTCAAGACGGCAACTTTAATTCAAACTGGGAACAGTTGCCGAGTCGACTCCGGAAAAGCTCGAGTCGACTCCTGCTACAGCCGAGTCGACTCCTGATCGCGCGAGTCGACTCCAACCCACCAACGGTCACATTGTCAGGCTGCGCAGAGTGTGCAGAACGGCCAGAAAAAGCAGAGTAACGGCTAGTTTCCGAGGGGGTTGGCTTAAATAGCCACAGAAGACTGTAGCAAGGTAGAGAACACACATTCCACTCCTAGCATTCAAGTCTTCAAGCTCTCTAAGTGCTCTTCAACGAGAAAAAGGGAAGATCTGCATTTACTGCTCCACCAACATCTTTCCAGCATTCAAAGCTTCCTCCTCCTGCTTTCAAGTCGATCACTCTTTCAAGAGGAGACCGGAGTTCCAGAAGCCACACCTCTTCCCCATCTTAAAAGCGTTTGAGGGCTTCTAACTCCTTTACGATTATATTGTTTTAAATATGCTTTTTGAGAAGCCATTTTCTGTTTTCTTCTATCTCGTGTATTTACTTGATTCAATCGGGGGATTGAATCAAGGGGACTAAGGTTGGTTGGTGAGCCGGTTTAAAACCAACGAGTGTAAGGGTTTGATTGTGAGCCCGGAAAAACAATCGGGGTTGGTTCTAGTCGGTGAGCCTGGGAAAACCGACCGAGTTCGTTGTGAGCTCGTAAAACAACAAGTTCGGTTGTGAGCTTGCAAAACAACCGGCTGTAATCCAAGGGGGTTATTGTGAAATTCCCAAGTGAGACTTGGAGAGTGGACGTAGGAGCAAGGGTTAGCTCCGAACCACTATAAAACTTTGTGTTTGTAGTGCATTGTCTCTCATCTTCTTCCCCATACATTACTCACAGCACTTAGCTTTAATTAAATAACTGGCTATAGTATTTAGTTAATCATCCACAAAGTTTTAATTAGCTAAGTTAATTTAAAAACCCAATTCACCCCCCCCCCCCTCTTGGGTTGTCTATCTGGGCAACATATAGTCACCGACTATGAAGAGGTTTAATATGGTAGAAAAGAATTTGATCGAGTGATCATACCCGAGCATAGCTTTTGAAAAACATCCCCCGCCATCCCCATGATAAGTATTCATATCAGTGACAAAATTAATGAAAGCTTGAGTATACTTTTAATGAGTTTAAGGCAAAAGGTTTGTAGGGTCTTAGGCAACAAATACACTTGAAGCGCTCACTTATATAAGCAACTAATTCTTACGAAAATTCAATGTACTAAGCACCAGGCTTTTGATATGTGCTAACCATATTAAGAGCAGTTGATTTGCACAGTTGTGATATTTAAAGATCTAAAACTAGGGTCTAGTTCAAGGTCTAATGCATTACGACTCCTTCGAATAAATACAATCAATGCTAAGTGTCAAATCCATTGGACACCTCACCATTGCATAGCATAAATTGTCTAAAATTTCTTCTTCTTCTTCTTCTTTTATGATTTTAGTGGTTGCAAAATTCAAACCTTTTTTCTAAAGGATTGTTAGAAAATGTTTAATTTTTATATTTTTAAAAGGTTTAAATTGTAACTCTCATACTTAATAATCTTTCATTGAATATTTAAATGAAAGTAGAGTTGCATTTATTAAGTTCATGAGTTTGAGGCCTAGTTGGGCCTTGTGAGTTTGGGATTACATGCAGGCATGTGCAATCGCTTGGCTCGGTGGCTCTTGCCGTGTACGTGGCATGGCATGCTATGCGTGCATGTCATGGTGTGGCGTTCGTGGCAAGAATGTATCATGAGGTTAACCTTTTTGGCCACACGCCCAACCAGATTTATTTCTCGCACCTGTAATTTAAATGTTCGAGATTTTGAAAAGGTTTTTCAATGCTATCCTAACCCGTATATTTAAATTTCAAAATTGAATTGGGCTGACTCGGGCACTATAATCAAAGCGTTCCAAAGCTTTAATGCGCATAGTATCAAGGCCCTGTTTGGAGGAGCTTTTGGAGGGCCACAAAGTACTTTCTGGCCCTCCAAAAGTACTTTTAGATAAAAAATGGTGTTTGGTAAAATTTCTGAAAAGCTGTTTTAGCTTTTGCGGGAAGCTGAAAACAGCTTTTGGGGGAAAGCTCCAATTTGGAGCTTTCCAAAAATGCTGTTTTCAGCTTTGTTGGAAAGCTGTATTTTTGACAAAAATACCCAAATTAAAATATAATAATTACATAGTTTGTCCCTTTATAAACTTAAAAATCTGTTGGAGCCAAGAACCCTAGCCGTCAAACTCCCTTCCGCAAGAAAAATTGTTAGAGAGATAAATGGTCATTCGGATGATGAAAAATTAATTTACACTAATAATTAAAACTTTTATACCTTTATGATTGTATTATACTATAAATATAATATTATATTACATTAATATGTTATTTTAAATAATTTAATATATTATATTATGAAAAATTAATTTATATTAATAATTATAATATTTATACCTTTATTATTGTATTATTCTATAAATATAATATTATAATACGTTATATCATAATACATTAATATGTTATGTTAAATAATTTAATAGTATGTTATATTATGAAAATTAATTTATACTAATAATTATAATATTTTATACCTTTATTATTGTATTATACTATACATATTATATTATATTACATTACATCATAATACATTAATATGTTATTTTAAATAATTTAATATTATATTATATTATGGAAAATTAATTTATACTAATAATTATAATATTTTATACCTTTATTATTATACTATACTATAAATATAATATCATAATACGTTATATCATAATACATTAATATGTTATTTTAAATAATTTAATATTATGTTATATTATAATATTAATTTTTACTAATAATTATAATATTTTATACCTTTATTATTGCATTATACTATAAATATTATATTATATTACATTACATCATAATACATTAATATGTTATTTTAAATAATTTAATATTATGTTATATTATGAAAAATTAATTTTTACTAATAATTATAATATTTTATACCTTTATTATTGTATTATACTATAAATATTATATTATATTACATTACATCATAATACATAATATGTTATTTCAAATAATTTAATATTATGTTATATTATGGAAAATTAATTTATACTAATAATTATAATATTTTATACCTTTATTATTGTATTATACTATAAATATAATATATATTACATTGTATCATAATACATTAATATGTTAAGTTAAATAATTTAATATTATGTTATATTATCAAAAATTAATTTACTCTAATAATTATATTACTATTATGCTATATTATAATAATATTATTTTATATTACAATAATATTATACTATATTGTATATTTATGTATTAATATATGTTATGGTGTATTATGTTCTGTTGTATAATACTATGCAATGTCTTTTATGGTAATTTTGTCATACAAAAATACTTTCTCAATTTGTTTATCAAACATATGTTAAAATATCACAGCACTTTACAAATGTAGTTACCAAACAGCAAACAACCTTTTATAACAGCTCTACTTCCAACAGCTCTACTTCGAACAACTCTACTGCCCACAGCTCTCCCAAACAGGGCCCAAGCCTTCATGAGGCACCAGCATAGGCAAGGCCTTTGTGAGATGGCCATTGAGGCTGCTACGGGCCTCTTTGGAGGTAACCTAGATCGATCGAGTTCATAGAAGGTCCCAGATCTAGAAGTCTATATATATGGAACACAGATCAGGCCTATGCAAGTTCAGCTTCATTCATTTCCTTCTCTCCGTAATCTTCATTTACGAGCAGCTGATGGAGTCCTCTGGTTCAGATCTCTAGGTAATTGCAATCATGATTGGAGGTACTTAGGTGGTGCTGGTGTGACATACTCACACGTGGAAGGAGTTACCACGTTGGTAGAGCTTCTCCGCAGGTGAAGAGGGTATGAATAAAACTTGTTTGCCTGTATCGAATATTCTCCAACAGAAGGGGCCCAGTGGAAGCTACTACGCGAGTAAGGTTCTCCTTACCCCTCTTTTCCCTTTTCCTAAGCAAAAAAAAAAAAACCAGTCTGCGTTCGGAGTTGGAATTGGCCACCGAGCACACCATGGCATCGCATGAATATGACCCACTTTTACCTGCCAAGAGCAAGTCTTCAAGCAGGCTATGGAGGATTGTTGCCCATGATCAAACGAAACAACCCATTCAATAGTCGCCGTCTGTTAGTCGAAGGACGTCAAAACGGCAAAGGGCCAGAGATATTAACAGGGAAGAGGAGAGGGTGGTTCCCCAGCCAAAACTAACTGGCAGTGCAAAACTAGACCTCCTATGAAAATTCTCTCACAGAAGTAAACGAGTTGTAAATTATAGAACTACACAAATACGATAAATCGTCATTTTCACTGGCTGCGAGAGCGCAAAAGTAATCTTCTTTAGAGATTCTCACCTGCAGATATTACAGAGTTTTGCATTCTAAAGCTACACAAATTAATGTAATTGTCATTTTCACAAAATTTTCCTAACCGGAATGAGTTCATAGAAAAAGTCAATAGACCTAACGGTAACTATTTCCCCACTTATGCACCTACATGAAATTAACCCTTACACTGCTTTACCTTCTAGCATCACATTTCCTGCTTCCAGCCTCATGAGATCTACAATGTTTTAGACTAATTAAGCTACAGATATAAGATCGTTACATATGTGTGCCCACCTCTCAAATGAAAGAGAAAAAAATGAAGAACATACCGTGAGGTAAATGACTACAAATATTCCATTTCTTGAATGTAAAGCAAGAATATTTCTAGTTTGCAGAGTTCAACGAGGGGATTGGGGATCCCACAACATAAATCTGTGAAACATTTTGGTTAAACATCATGATATCATCTTAAGAAGGTTTATCATTGACATAAGGAATGCAACCCAAAATGTTCTGCTGCTCCAAATGCCTGCATGAGAGGGAAAAGCTTCAGGGTGAAATTTATGTGTCTGCTGAAATTTACAAGAACGGAAAGAATAAAAATACAATAAAAGTGTTTAACAGAGAAAACTCGGCAGGAGGGTGTGATGGACATGTCTCGTTCCGTATCATCATGATGGGCATGGTGATAGTCTACAGATTATGTTGAGATCCACAGCATAATTCACCACCCTGGATCCTCTTACAAGGATCTGCCACTACATTTGCAAAACCATACTGAGGCTGCTATGCCCCAACAACACCTGAGATCCAAGGGACAACTACAGGTGTGTTGGGGTGAGCATCTCTGTATGACTCAGAATACTTGTCTTTGAAGTTTAATCGAGGTTCTTTGGCCTGCATTGACAGAGAGAAATAATTCCCTGATTAGAAGAAAGCAGGATATTTATGTTAGTAGATCAGATTCGTATAGCATTGTCAAGCAACCATGGTAGGTCAACATAATTCCTCCATAAGTTTAGCATTCTAGTACAAAAATACACATTTTTAATTAATCTATCAATTCAAGATAGCACTAAAATAAATGAGTGCAACAAAAATTACAAGGTGGAGTTCATCTCAAGAAGAATGTATCAAATGTTTGTGCAAATACAATAAGGAATAAAGTATGGCTTTAGAATCTGGAGCAACCTAAACCATTGGACAGGTTGAACCATCAACCACCTGGAATTGTGGTCTAGTAGACCCTTTAAATTATTTCCCACTAACAACCATCTTGTTTTATTAGCATTGTTTGAACTTTGAAGTGCCACTTAAACAAGTGATTCGACCAAACTGTTCCAAGTTTATGTGAACCAGACAATTTAAATTGTATTTAAAAAGTGTTTTCTGGGTATCTATTCAACAGGCTTACTGCTTTTGCATATTAATCCCTATGGACGCCATATTTACATAGTATCTATAAGGATTACATATCTTGAGGTTCACTTAACTAGAATCGAATGGTGTATTCCTTGTAATTTCCTTTGATGGTGTTATTTTTCTGCAGGATGATTTTCCTTGCAGATATTGCACAGTAACCCCCTCATCCTCATCTCACCGGTGATTGGCCGAAGCCCCCCTTCCCTAGAGGTAGGACTCTGGCAACCCCCTTCTACCCCCTTTATCTATCTCTCGTGGAATTGCATAAGAGGGAAACTAGAATGAGCCCGACAAGTAGAATTATGGGTGATAAATGATCTGAACAGCTTGAGCTCTGCTTGGGCTCAACTCGGAAAATTCTGAGTTCAGGCTTGGTTCAAAGCAAAAGGAACCAAGCTTGAATCAGCAATCTAGGCTCGAAATCAATTTCAAGCCTTGACAAAAATAAACCCTGCTCGATCTGGCTCGACTAGATTAGGCTCAAAAATATATGCTATATATCTCAAGTTTAGATAGTGGTTATTAGATCTTAGACTCAATGTTTTAAATCTTGGCAGGATGAGCGGCATCCTAGCCATCCTATCCAATTCTTGTGAGAAAATAGGAATTGGGATAGGGACAAGACCCTCAAACCCACCAACGTAGGACAAGAAGAAGAAAGAGGAAAAAAGAAAGAAAGGAAAAACAGGAAAGAAGGAAGAATAGAAAGAAAGAACAGGAAGAGGAAAGAAAGAAATGAAAGGAGAAAAAAAGAAAGGAAGGGAGGAAGAAGAAAAAGAAAGAACGGAAGGAAAGAAGGAAGATATGAAAGAAAAATGTAAAGAAACAATGAAAGGAATAAAGGAAAGAAGGGAAAAGAGTACCTATAAGTATGCTTGATGGGGATGACTTGGCAGGATAATGGGGCATCCTGATCTGTGGAAAAACTGCGATGCTCTTATTCCATGGGATGTAAAACCTTGCTTAGATCCAATAGTCTCCAATATTATGGTTGTTTTAAGCTTGCCTATTTATTTGAATTCATTAAATGTTAGTTCAAATTTGAACCAAGCTTCAAATCAACCTAAAATCAAGCTTGAATCAAGCTTTAATTCCAGTTTAAACCTAGCTTTGTTCTAGCTTGAATTGATTTCTAGCTCAAATTAGCATTTTCAAGCTAATCGATTTGGCTCATGTTTAGCACAGTTCAAAATCAGATTCAATGTTTTAAATCAGGGCAGGATGAGGGGCAACCTAGCTATCCTACCCCATTCTTGTGAGAAAATAGGAATTGGAAGGGACATGACTCCAAAACCCACTAACGTGGGACAAGAAGGAGGAAAGAACAGAAAAATGAAAGAAAGGAAGTAAGGAAAGAAAAAGAAAAATGAAAGAAAGAAAGGAAGGAAAGAAAAAGAAAAACAAAGAAAGGAAGGAGGAAAGAAAAAAAAAAAGGGAAAGAAGGAAGAATAGAAAGAAAGAAGAAGAGGAAAGAAAGAAATGAAAGGAGAAAAAAAAAACAAAGGAACAAAGGAAGAAGAAAAGAAAGAAATAAAAGAAAGAAGGAAAAAATGAAAGAAAATGAAAAGAAACAATGAAAGAAATAAAGGAAAGAAGGGGAGAGAGTACTTATAAGTATGCTCGATAGGGATGACGGTAGGGATGAGGCAGGATAGTACGGCATCCCGATCCATGGAAAAATTGCGATCCTCCTATCCCACGGATTTAAAACCTTGCTTAGATCCAATGGTCTACAATGTTATAGTTGTTTTAAGCTTGCATGCAAGGTTCGCTGTATCGGTCGGTACCGAGCGTACCGTACCCGTACCGATGGGTACCGGTATCGGTACACCAATGTCGGTACGGTCGGTACCGAACGTACGGTACCGTACCGACACTCGGTACGCCTATACTAATGCGGCACCGGTACGGGGTTCGGTACCGGTACGGCGAACCTTGCTTGCATGTTTATTTGAATTCATTAAATGTTAATTCAAATTTGAACCAAGCTTCAAATCAACCTAAAATCAAGCTTTAATTCACGTTTGAACATAGCTTTGTTCAAGCTTGAATTAATTTCTAGCTCAAATTAGCATTTTCAAGCTAATCAATTTAGCTCATGTTTGCTGAACAGTGTCGAACCAACTGGTTCGGAGCATATCGAACCAAATAGTAGGTTACTGGCACAGTTCATTCCATTGGTTTGAAATGGAAGCCCTACCACGCATGGAGGGAGAGGGAGAAGGAGAGAGAGGAAAAAAAGAGGGAGGGAGGGAGAAAGAAGAACAAGGAGGGGGAGAGAGAGGCCGAGAGAGAGAGGGCTAGAAAGCCCTCACTGAAATAGGGATCCCCTATTTCATATTGAAACAAAGGAAATGAAATCACCAAAAAAGAAATCAGGGATCTCCTATTTCGAAACGAAACAAAGGATCCCTCATTTTCTGTTTTGATGAAGGCTTTCGCGCTCTCTCTCTCTCTCTCTCTCTTAGCCTCTCTCTCCCCTCCCTCCCTATCTCTCCCTATCATTATGCCCAGGAATGGCACGATACAGATTCGTACCATGCCAAATCGATTGTTGGCTGGTACCCCATTCGGTGCCAGTTTGGCGAACTTTGATGATGGCAGAGGGGAAGGTGGTGAGCGAAGGCGAGTCAACAGAGAGTCTAGCAATGGAGGTATTGTGGCTAGGGCAAAAGGTGATGGAGAGTGGGGGTAGTGATGGAGAAGATGGTACCGTAGGGGGTAGCTGCAAGGCTCACTTGCCTCGCCCTCTCTGCCAAGTCTAGCTTCAGTTGGCCTTCATTTCCATCTCCTATTGCACCTCAACAGGTCTCCGACGAGGGCATCATGGAAGGTGTGAGAGGCAAGGAAGGCAGAGAGGGGGAACCAAGTAGGAGGCCAAGCCTTCAGGCATGGAACACACTACAACATCAAAATCAACAGGGCGACGCCCTCCACCAATCTCAAGAAGCTCTACCAGACAAAGCACCTTGAGAATATATATAGGTCCCTTAATCCTCCTCTCCAACCCTCTCTAAAGTGCATTTGCATCATTTCCTGACTCTTGTAACACTTAATGATGGTTTGATTAACTTGCAGATGGAGCTTATAAGGATTAATATGCAAATATGGTCCCAGCAAAATGATATGCAAATACGGAAGATTAAATAGATGGATATGCAAAAGAAACCTACAAAAGATCTTAATTGAATTTGACGGTTACGAGTTTCTCACCTCTCCATGCTCAAGCATTGAATACAAAGATGTACTATTCCTCTGCAATTGTGCAGCCTTAGCTCTAATGATAAATAATAGATCTTGGAGGATCACTAGACCTATTGTGGACCATTCTGGCTACTTCGGACTAGTCCAGATAGGGTCTAAGGGCAAAATCTAAGATCTCCCACATCCACAGCCTACGCGCACATCGAAACTTTGGAAGGGCACAACTTTCACAGTGTCCATTTGGGTTGCCCTTGTTTTTTATCAGATTTCGGATGACTCTCTTTTGAGACTAACTAGATTTCCAAAATGCCCAATCAAATCGAATTTTGCCATTTTTGGAAAAGTTTGATAGTTATACCCATGGTATGCTGAACCGGCCCGTACTGGACCAGTTCGGTTCAAGCGTGGAAAATGGTTCCGGCCCTAGAGGGACCGGCACCAAGCGATATCGGCCCAAAACCGGCTTGTACTGGCCCGAAATCAGCCAGTACCGGTTGGTTGGCACTGAATTTTCTTTTTTGCCAAAGTGCATGCGCTGTGGCTGATTTGACCACAGTGCGCGAGCTATGTGGCCACAACACTCTGTGTTGTGGCTTTTTGGCCATGCGGAGCGGCCACAGTGCTCCGCGTTGCGGCCTGATTTGACCATAGCGTGGACGTGTTGTGGCTTTTTGGCAATGCGGAGCTCCACGATGTGGTCTGATCTGTGGCCTGGCGAACCAAGGTACCAGTTCAGTATCGGTTCGATTCGGTCTGAATCGGTGCCGAACCGATTTGGTAGCTAATCAGTACCGATTCGACGTACCTTGGTTATATCTTTTAATCCAAAAAGAATTAGGAATAAACAAAAGGTAAAGTTGATGTAGAAGTCAAGATCTAACGCTATGAGCAGGGTCGGCAGAACTGTCCCGAATCGGACGGTTCCAACTGTTCCGAGCCGTACCGATGGCTCACCGGTATGATTCCGACAACGAAAATGAAATCCATTGCCGGAGCCGGAGAAGGAAAGAGCGAGCGGCGGAGGGAGAGAGAGGGTGGGACGCCGGCCTCCGCCATTCTCCCTTCCTTCCCTCTCTCTCCCCTTCTCTTTTCTTCTCTCACACAATTTGTGTGTCGTCTCCTCCGGCAGTATAGGCCCGACACGGCCATACCAACTCGTGCCGTCGAAGAACTAGTGCGGTGCCCAGTATTGGTTCCGCCGACCTTGGCTATGAGGATTTTAACTTTCTTATAATTTTTGCACTGGTAACTTGCTATAAAAGTTCTAATCTCTCGACCTCACTAGTATACATATAGACATTGCAATCAGTTTTATTTTCCAATTAATGATAAAAAAGAGGACTTAGAAACCCTACTTTTGCAATTTTCTTTAGTTTCTATTTTTTTTCAAGAGTGAGTCGAGTTGAGCAAATTGAAAAATACTTCTTTCTCTTTTAGATTGGATCAAGTTGATGTCAGACCTTCGATCTTTTTAATTAGTGAGGGCCCTATTTTTTGGCCTAAATCATGGGATGCTGTACTGTATCGAACTGGACGGTATCGGATGTACCGTACTGGTTTGGTACCGATATCGATGGCATGGTCGATACGCCAAAAAAATTCCGTATCATACATACCAACATTATGCTAGTGTGGCGCCGGAACGGGGTCCAGTACCAATACGGTGAACCTTGGTCCAAATGATGAGCAATACAAGTAGATGAGAGAAACTTTCGATCCTCGAGGTATGTCGAAGGATGAAGGCAATAATGGCTTTCATCTCAGTTTATAATGATGCCAAAAGATGTTTCAACTAGGTTGCTCAACCTATAAAGTTTGTCACTTGGTTGTCGCCATCAGCTCCAACACCTGCAACTCCTATTGCAAAATTGTGTCCAACATTTAGATATGATAATCAATCATCCAATGAACAAGATAAGCAACCTATAGCACTCAAATTCCTCTTCATCTTTTCAAAGTCAAAGCTCATATCAATATACATGAATATGATGAAGCTGCCGATGAAAAAAAAAATAGACATTGTTGGGTAACTTGGAGAGCTATTTCACTATTTATGGTTACACAGACTTGAGAATGATAGTGTTATTTTGATGATTAACAAGCATTTAACAAGAGTATGTTATAAGTTAAAACGATACTTCATTTATAAGTCTGTTACTCTCAGTATATTTGTATAAATTGATATAGATACATTTCATTGTTTATATGAATGAATCTAACCTTGAGATGCAACAAAGTGTGGATTGAGTCGACCCAAAGGATGATTGGGTCGACCCCGGCACATCAAGAAATCATTTGGCACACTTCTGCAAAAATGGCATAGATGAACAGTGAGTTGGGTCGACCCAAGGAAAGCATGAGTCGACCCAAACTTCAAGATCCTCAAACAACTCAAAAAATGGTTCTCTGGATTTACTGAGAGGGTCGACCCAAGATGAAGTTGAGTCGACCCAAGCTTGAGTCGACCCAAAGAAAGGTTGAGTCGACCCAAGTGAAGAAAGGCTGAAATTCAAGGTTCTGAATTTTCTGAGAGGGCCGACCCAAGAAAAAGTTTGAGCTGACCCAAGGTTTGGGTCGACCCAAGAAAAGTTTGGGTCGACCCAAGCACGGGCAGAAGCATAACGGCTAGTTGTGCAGAAGTGGTTTTTGGACTCCCAACGGCTATAAACGGCTAGTTTCTTCAATCCAACGGTCAGGAAGGACTATTTGGAGGTTGGAGAAGTATTTAAGAGGGAGTATTCATCAGAGGAAGCAAGCTTTGGAAAATACATCAAGTGCATTCAAGAGAGAACCCTAGCAAGGCAAGCTTCATCCAAGTGCTTCATTCAAGAATCAAAAGAAAGTGGTTGAGCAGATTCAAAGAGTCATCAAGAGCTCCATCCACCCTTAAAGAGTGAAGCATCCTTGACAAAGAAGAGAGAAGTCACATCAAGCGATAAATATTCTCTAAACTCTTCTTTGTAGATTATATTGTTATATTTGCTCATCTAGGAGTTTAAATCTTCTTCCTTTGTTTATTAAACTAATTGTAAAGGTTCGTTGGTGAGCCCGTAAAACCAACGTAGGTTGTTGGTAAGCCCGTAAAACCAACGTAGGTTGTTGGTAAACCCGTAAAACCAATTGTATAGGTTCGTTGGTGAGCCCGTAAAACCAACATAGGTTGATTGGTGAACCCGAAAAACCAATTGTAAAGGTTCGTTGGTGAGCCCGAAAAACCAACATAGGTTCGTTGGTGAGCCCGTAAAACCAACATAGGTTTTTGGTGAACCCGGAAAACCAAAGTGTAAAGGTTTTTGAATTGTGAGCCCGGAAAACAATCCAACTGTAATCCGCGGGATTATAGTGAATTCCCAAGGGGTCGCTTGGGGAGTGGACTTAGGTGCTAAGGAGAGCACCGAACCACCATACTTCTTGTTGTTTGTATTGTGATTTGTTTAAGTTCACTAACTCATCATTTAACACAAGTAAGATAGTTAAAATTAAAAGAAACCAATTCAACCCCCCTTCTTGGCTTGTCACCTTGGGCAACAAGTGGTATCAGAGCCAGGTTCTCCAATAGTACTCATTGATCTCACAATCAAGAGTTAAAGATCATGACAACCCAAGTGGGATGTTCTATGAGTGAGGGGCAATCCACAGATAGACCTCCACTATTTAATGGTATAAACTACACACATTGGAAAGCACGCATGCGCATTTTCATTCAAGCACATGACTACGATTTATGGAGTATCATAGTCAATGGGCTACATACAAATGCTAATCATGATAAGAAAATGGCTCAGCAAAATGCAAAAGCCATGAATATTCTATATTGTGCATTGGATGATAGTGAACTTAATAACATATCTTTTTGCATGACTGCTAAGGAAATATGGAGTATGCTTGAAGTTAAATATGAATGCACTAACATTTCTAGTGAATTTGAAACTAGCTCCGAAGAAGAAGAGCAGCAAACTGAAATTGAAAATCTATGCTTTGTGGCACATGAAGATGAGGTATGTACTCGAATACAAAGTGATTTTTCATTCAAAAATCAAGTACATATTGAAGCTCAATCTGATTTTACATTTGATGAACTTAATGATGCATTTTCTGATTTATACTTAGAATACAAGAAGCTTAATTTAAAGAATAAGAAGCTTAGTTTAAAGAATAAAAGGCTACATCTGAAAATGTCAGAGGAAAGAAATTCTACTGCTGAAATGAAAGACAAATTTAATTCTGAGAATGAACGCTTAAGATTAAATTCAGAAGAATTGATTCAGAAAAATCAGAATTTAATTAAAGAAAATCAAACTTAAGTGAAGAAGTTAACCAATTGAAATCTTTTATTAACAAATTCACTGTAAGTTCAGAAAGATTAAAAACGATGTTTGAAAGTCAACATGCTGTTTTTGATAAATCAAGACTTGGCTGGATTTCTTTGCTCAACAATAAACCCCTAAAGAAAAATGTTATCAATTCGCCAAGCAAACCATTAAATAAGATAACTTATTTCAAACATAAAAAGATTAGGCATAAAAACTTTACCTATGGTTCCAATACGAATAAATCAAATAGTAAAGTTATTACGTTTAAACAGATTTGGGTTCCAAAAGGAACCATATGCACTAACCCTCAAGGACCCAAGCAAGCTTGGGTACCCAAAATGAAAATATGAGGGTGTAGATATAAGTGTGCCAAGCTACCCATGGAACAAATAAAACCTTCATACAAATGGGTGCATTGACACATAATTAAAAATAAGTCTCAATTTATTCATTAAATCTAGTATAAGGTTTAACATTCTACATCGTGTATCAAAATTATCTTTTATGAAATTACGATACTCTCTGCATCAAAGTTCTTAAATGCCTCATATGTTGAATTTTTATCTCAACGATCTTAGCATAAAATTTTTCTAGTGCTTGCATGATAATAAGAAAACAATGAATGAATATGTATAACCTTCTCCTTTAAGTTTTTCAAAATCTAAATTTCTTCTCTAATATAAATGGTTGATGCTGATTTCATGCTAAAACTTTATTGAGCATAATACTTATGAAATCTTAGGTTATCCTTCGTGAAGGTATGAATGTAATTCATCATGTTATTATACCATTCATTCCTTATATGATTATCTAAAATGTATTATGATTTGCTTTATAAGTCTCATATATGCATCATAGGTTAAATCATAATCATTTCAAATTGGTTCAATCATAAATGATTAATGTGTTATGATCATAATAAGAAACTTACTTAAAAGTTTCTATAATAACAAATCGTCTTCCCTCTTACAAGTAATGCTCAAGACTATTCTAAAATTCAAAATCAATAAATCTGATCATTAAAAAAAAAATATTTCATTGAGCATAATCATTGTATCCATGATTAAATCTTTTCCTAAAAAGATCTCAAATTCCACTGATTAATTTTAACTCATCATGTTTAATCTGAGCATAAAAATCTGTTAAAGCATGAATATTAATTTTCTTGAGCTATCTCTCATAAATCAAAAATATTTCTTATTTTTTTCTACAAGAAGATTGCTTGTCTTCCTGAAACAAGAGTATCTGTGTTGAAAGCTAAATCATAATCATAATTTTGATGGAAACAACTACTTAAGATAATCTGATTAAAATTCAACTTGTATACTTTATTGATAATTATCTTATGCAAATAGAATCTAAGTTAAATTGATTCTGAAAACAAAAAAAAATTTTGATTTAACTTTAATGAATCTTTCTATTGCCTCACATGCTTGTCCTTGAACCATTTTACTTAATGAAGTTATCTCTTTAGTTCAAGTGACTTGTCTTGCTTATACTTAGGCAATCTCTTGAGTAAAGTGACTCAAATTCAATTATTGTCATTGTTGCTGGGGGTCCAAACCGAGAACGATTGGCACAGCGGTGTGAACGGGGTTCCCTTTGAATTGCTTTGGTTGCGCTCCGCCCTCCGCCGGAAAACCTGCAAGCAAGCCTCGCACCACCACCAGGGTAGTGGAGGCCCTCCGACGATCAAGTCAGGGGAGATCGAAGGAGAAGGAGAAGGAGAGGTAGCAGGTAAGATGATACTCTGGAAAATCTTTCTTCCCCTCCCCTTCCCCCCCCCAGCCCCATATATATCAGGCTGGGGGGTTTTTCTGGGGATTGGTCATCGTGTGGCACGATGGGGTTGCCACTGACGTGGCCGTTACAGGGCGTCGTGGGCAGCGCTGGGTACGGCCATGGCAGGGCGTAGTGGAGCTCCGCTTTGTACGGCTGTTACAGGGGATCGTGGGGCAGCGCCGGATTCGCCGTTGCAGGGAGTAGTGGAGCAGGGGGCCGCGGCGTGCCTCAGGGGAACAGTCTGTTGTTGTCAAGAGATTGCCGACGAGGTCGGATTGCTGGATCAAGGGGCAACCGACTCGGGGTCGGACTGCGGAGCGAAGATATCCGACCTGAGGTCGGATTGCTGATAAAAAGGCAGCCGACTCGGGGTCGGGCTGCGGAGCCGAAGATATCCGACCCGAGGTCGGATTGCTGGATCAAGGGGCAGCCGACCCGGGGTCGGGCTGCGGAGCCGAAGATATCCGACCCGAGGTCGGATTGCTGGATCAAGGGGCAGCCGTAGTCTTCCTGGGCGCGCGTGCCGGTCACGTGGGCATAGTGGCTAAGTTCCCCCGTAACAGTAGCCCCCCACTTCCGAGCCTGGAACCAGGAGGGGGAACGGGTGAAGGGAGTGACGCTTCGAGATTGCCGCCATCCCTCGGAAAGGCGCGCGCGCTCCGAGCTCCCACCTTCTTTATGGCGTATGGCGGTTGTCGCTGATCTGGCAGTCTGCGGATTCGGGCGGACATCCTTCCTTAATGGCGTCGATTCGCCTTTGGGGCGCGCGAACGATCCTTCGGCAGCCAGGCGTCTTCTGGCGTCACCGAGGCGTCACCCGCCTTTCCGCCTATTTAACCGGGGCCCTCCCTGTCCGCCTTTCTCTCCACAGGCATCCTCGAGTTTCTCCTTGTGCTGCTCGTTGTTGTCGGACTTTCGTTCGCTCCTCTTTGACGCTCTTGGAGCCGTTCTTCCTTCCCTTCCGGTGAGTTGCCCCATTCTTCATTTAGGCTCTCCGTACTTTCTCCTTTCGTATTAGTGTACCCCAGTCGTTCCGGTCCTTCTCCCTTTGACCCCGTCCTGACCGTAGATTCTCTGGCGTTAGGGATGGACGAAGTAAGAGCGGACCGCATTCAGTCGGAGCTAGTCCGAAGACCTAGATAGGTTTCGTGGCCCGGTACCACCTTCCGAAGCCTGCAACGTTACGCTCCCGGGGCCTGAGGAGAGGATGTTCCATCCTCCTCCAGGGAAGGTCGCCATCAATGAGGACATCCTTCGGGCTGGGTTCCGCTTTCTCCCTCGGACTTAGTCGTGCAGGTGCTTCGAGGTTTAAGAGTGGCGCCGACGCAACTGGTGGAACTCATGGCGTACCCTGACGGCCTTCCAGGTTCTCTGCCGCATGCACGAGGTTTCCGCCACCCTGAATGTCTTTTGGGAATGCTACGGCCTGAACGGCCACCCGGGACAGAGGGTGGTGGTGCTTTGCGGCGCGGCGAGGGTGCGGCCTCGTCAAGGAGGCTCCTTCCTCCATTCATGGCCGGAAGGAGCGTTTCTTTTTCATCGACGTAGATCCCTCTTGGGGAATCGGGACAACCTGGAAGACGCCGATGAAGTCCCCGATCGGCCTATCGAGGTTGTCAAGGGAGGAGTCCGATGGCGTCGCCGTTTTGAAGGGGTTGGTTGCCGAGGGCCGGCTCCCCCGGTGGCTCGCCTTATTTCCGAGGATGCCTTGGTGAACGTCGGTCTGAGCTCGGTCCCCGCCGACCGTGAGCCCGCCATCACTCCTTTTTTAGCTCTTTTCTCCTCTTTCGTTTCTTCTTTTCCATCAGT
>NW_024069534.1:0-30892 GCF_009389715.1 Phoenix dactylifera
TATCCGGTGGAGTTGGGAAGGGGCACGAGGTACTACCACTAGCCTCCCTCTTGTGCCGTCCCTAATATGCCCCTACACCGAATAGTTGGGTCAAATAGTGCCGGGTACTACCACTAGCCTCCCCATTGGCACCATCCCTATGATGAGCAATATAGAAAGGTTAAAATGTTCACTTTCTAACTTTCCCTGTTTGAGTGTAATTAGTTACAGATTTTATCTCTTCCAAACGTCTCACAAATGTTCCGAGTATACTATGTTTGTTTTGCTTTTCCTTAAGATTGGAGTATTTGCCTTTACTCAGATTTTTCATCTCTTGAACAATGTCCATTTTCTTTTCTTTATCTCTCTCCCTTTTTGTCATTCTCAAGTAATTTACATGAAAGAGTAGAATAAAGAGATAATCTTATGTATCATATAGATGTATATTATGCTAACAACATTTTCATTGTGCTCAAGGATTCATAACTTCTCACAAGTTATTTTACATCAAAATTTTAAGCATATACTTGTGTATTTCATGGTTATGACATAGGCAAAGATATATTTTAGTTTGGGCAAACCATGAAATAATTTCTAAAAGTATAAGTCAGGTCAATACACATATAGACATGATATCAAAAATTAATAATTAAAGACCTTAATCATGCCATAATAAGATTTAAGTTATTGACTTTGCTCAATTAATTTGTGAGAAAGGTGTCTAAAATTACCTATTCATTATATGTTCTTCAAGCCAAACTAGATTTCTTATGTGTGAACTTTTGGCTGAAGAAGATCCTCTCTCTTGTTTGCATGTGAATGTTTAGTGTATCTTACATGAAGATATCCTTCAAGTTGAAATTTCTCATTTTTCTTTCTTGAAGGAAGGTCATTAGTTTCTTTAAGATACAAAGCATTCATCCAACATATATATATTTTTTTTTAACTAGATGACTCAATATAAGATATGACAATAGTTGCATGTTGAGTCACTTTACTCAAGAGATTCCCTAAATATAAGCAAGCACATATCACTTGAACTAAAGAGATAGTTTCATTAAATCAGATGGTTCAAGGACAAGCATGTGAGGCAATAGACAGATTTATCAAGGTCAAATCAATTTAGTTTAGATTCTATTTGCTTAAGATAATTATCAATAAGATGTGTTAACTAAGTTTTAATCAACTTATCTTAAACGTTTGTTTCTATCAAAATTCAGATTATGACGTATTTGTTATCAATAAAATATGATTAATTAAAGTTAGATTGAAGTCTTGCACAAGGTCACATAATGAGCATACAATCTGGTCTACTAGCTGTATGATAAAATAATTATTCTATCATGCTTCAATACAGCTTTAAACAATAGATCTACTTTGCTCATCCTTTACAATTTCTACAAGATGGGGTCATAGATATACCTTCTTCACGCCAATCTTCTATAAGAGTTTTCTTATGGACTAACGTTGGTCAATGAAGATCCCCTTTCTTGTTTGTCTTAATTTGGAGTTTGAGAGAAGATGTTAATTCATTCATCATATTTCAAACTCACTTTGCAATATAACTCTTCATTAGTAGAACCAAAAATGATGTCATCAATGTGTGCTATGAGCAAGCAAGATATCATAGATTCTTCTTTTTGATGCATAGATTTATCACTATTACTTTCTATCAACAAGGTTACCTAAGCTTTTATATATCAAGCTTTTGATGCTTGTTTTAAATCACATATTGCTTTATCATATATGTAATGTGTAATTTTTAAATATGGTGGTTATTTAACATAGATCTACTTTTTAATGAAATAACCACATAGGAGTGAATTCTACACATTCATTTGACAGAATATAAAGCTCATGAGTCAAGCAAATGATAGTGGTGATCTTTACTTTTAATCATGCAAGAATCAAGATCTATTTCATCTTTTCTTGATTCAGTCTTTTAGTAGTTATCAATTTTCTTCATTAAGTGCATTTCTGAAAAACTCAATTTTGTTATAATTATTAACAAGTTTTCAGATTGTTATATGTAAAAGATTAACCATATATAATTTGATCTTAGTATCTTGACAGTAAATCATTAGTCTCATAGAGAATAAGACGACTTGATATTTTTGCAACTAAAATCTTTTCATTGAATATTCTATATACATTGCTTGATGAATGATATCCAAGGATAGACATATCTCTATCAGATTTGGCATTATTTTTCATAAGAACATATCAAGCATAACATGTACGACTGAAAAATATGAAAGATATGCAATGGTTCATTTTCCATTTTTCAGAAGATCAAAAGGAGTTTTCATCAAAAATAGATCTAATAGAAATCATATGTATGACAAGCAGTGATGATAGCTTTTTAAAAATCATTTAAGTAGATGACTATCATACACAGTTGTCTTTTTCATTTCTTCAAGAATTCTATTACCCCTATTTTACTTAAGATGTCCTTGGTGCTGAAATAGTTAATTTCTGCATAAACTTTATCAGGATTTTGGTTTTCAACACTGTGCCATGATACTCTTTATCTTCACAGTTAGGAAACCTTTATCATTTGAAACACTTTTACAAGATTCAGCAAATACAGAAAATATTTTCAAGTTTATTTTCCAAGAACAAGTCCAATGTAAGCTTTTGAAGACTTAGAGATGGAAACAACATCTTTAGATTTAGAAATGATTTTTGTTTGTTTCCTTAGTTAGCATGCATAGCAAAACTTTGACCTTTAAGTAGATAATCTAAACAAGCCTATGGCAAGGTCTTTTGATATTAAGTACATACTAGCATGAGTTGATTCTATGTGCCAAGGATGGTTTCTTTAATCTTGGTATTCAAAAGCATACCAAGTACACATTATCATATTGATGATCAATAAAAATAATGCCATAGACAAAAATTCTTAATCAAGCATATAGAGGGTTCATAGAGTTATTTTTAATGAATTAATTAATCATTTAGCAACTTATCCAATAGTGAGTGGAGCATACAAAAAAAATGAAGTGATTTGAATATATTTTCTTTTCATACCCAAAAAGACAAATATCACTTATATCACAAAAATGATTAATACTTTCAAGTTATGTTTTAATCAACTAATAAAGTAATTTCAATACGAGAAGATGTAAGAATTACTTATTTCATCCTTTCTTTCATTTAAATCATTCTTTTTAATTACATTTTAAATTCAATTCTTTAACACATGTCTAGAGCACCCATTGTTTAGATAACATCTTTCATTAGAACCTTGGATAGCTAGACATGCTTGCTGAAAGAATAATCATATTTTCAACTTAGGAACCCAAGCTCTTTTGGGTCCTTGTAGGTTAGCTATAATTGTTCCTTTTGGAACCCATATTCTCTTAATAGCTATTTTGTCCATGAATTTACAGATTTTAGGATTACAAGGGATGTATTTCTGTATCCTCTTGTTGAATTTAACAAACTTAGATCGAACATGAGTAGTAGGAAAACTTTTAATTTTCTGTTTCTCCCTTTTTGGTTCATTAAATTTGTAATGTATAGATTTAGGGACAACAGAAGAGATTTTACTTAGCTTTTGTTTATGAGAATCTGTTTTCGAGTAATTAAAAACTGTTTTAACAAACATATTCTTAAAAGGTTTTTGGGTGTACCAAGGTTGATATCCTAATGTAACTTTATCAAATTCAGCTCCTTGATCATTTATCATTAGGTTCAATTTTTTCAGAGCTGAGGGTAAATCTTTCAACAACAGGTTTTAATCTGTCAACTTCTTTAGTTAATCTTCTGTTATCTTCTGAAAGTAACTCATTGTTTTTCTTAAGTTTATCATGACTTTCAGTGAGAAGTTGATCTCTTTGATTTAGTTCTTGATTTTCTTTAATTAAGATTTCAGTTTTACTGGTTAGTTTCAGTTTTTCATCTATTAGAATTTGATTTTCAATCTTCAAGTTTTTGTTCTTACAAATAAGTTTCTTATATTCTAAATACAAATCAGAAAAGGCATCATGGAGTTCATCAAATGTAAAATTGCTTTCAGTTTCAGCATGTACCTCTTGTGCCACCAAGCATAGATTTTCAATATGATACTGCTCTCCTTCTACACATGATATTTCAGATTTGTTAGTGCATTCATATTTGTCTTCAAGCATATTCCATATTTCTTTAGCAGTCATGCAAGAAGATATGCAATTAAACTCATTCCTATCTAATGCACAATATAAAAGGTTCATGGCATCAGCATTCAATTGTGCTAAATCCTTTTCATTAAAAGTTTGAGAGAGTGTGTGAAGATCATTTATTATGATTTTCCATAAATAATAGTTTTGTGATTGAATAAAGATGCGCATGCGTATTTTCCAATGTGTATAGTTTTATGCCATTAAATAGTGGTGGTGTATCAATTGATTGTCCTTCTCCTAGAAAACTATCTATTTGAGTTGTCATGATCTTTGGCTCTAGTCGGTTAAGACTACAAATAATATTTGAGCACCTGCTCTGATACCACTTGTTGCCCAAGGTGACAACCCAAGAGGGGGGGGTGAATTGGGTCTTTTAAAACCTTTTAAACTACTTCTAATCTTTTAGATTAATTATGCTAAGTTGTATGGATGCTTAGTGAAGCTTAACCTTAGCAAGAGTATGATTCTAATCTAATCAACTATTAAGCAGTGGGTTCAATAAAAGATTAGTCTAATTTTGCCCTAGTATGCTATTCAATTTAATGATTGAGTAAATTGATTATGCTTGCAACTAAAGGATGCACGAAGAAGAGTTAAGCAAGCTTAATATCTAAGTAAGTGAGTGAGGAGGTCAGTCAACAAAGAGCATCACAAACACAACAAAAATATAGTGGTTCGGTGCACCCCAGCACCTACATCCACTCCCCAAGACCTCTTGGGAATTTCACTATAATCCTAGCGATTACAGCCGGTTGTTTTACAAGCTCACAACCCAACTTGTTGTTTTACGAGCGCACAACGAACTCGGTCGGTTTTTCCCAGGCTCACCGACTAGAACCACTCCGATTGTTTTCCCGGGCTCACAATCAAACCCTTACACGTTGGTTTTACCCTCGGCTCACCAACAAACCTAAACCCCGTTGGTTTTCCCTTTGGCTCACCAACAAACCTTACACCGTTGGTTTTCCCTTTGGCTCACCAACAAACCTTTACCCCTTGATTCAATCCCGTGATTGAATCAAGTTACAAGATATTATAACAAAGTTTAAGATAAATCAAAGCTTCTTAAACAAGCAAATATAACACTATAAGCAAATAGAGTAAAGTGAAGTCCTCAAACGAGTTTGGAAGATGAAGGAGCTCGACTTCTTCTTTACTTGACCCTCTTCTGATTTGGCACGAAGTGGAGGATCACTGAGGCAGCACACGGATGGAGAGGAAGCTTTGGGATTCACTTGGATGCTCTTCTTCCCTCTATTTCACTTTGAATGGCCCTTTTGTGCTTTTGGGAGATTTCCCTTGTAATCTGTTTGGAATCTCTTCCCTAAAAGTTCTCTCCCACTTCCATAAGTTCTCTCCTAGCTCTCTTCTTGTTTTTATAGCTTTTGATAACGTGGAAACAAGAATATAGCCGTTAGAGACAAAAATAGAGCCGTTGGAACCAGTCTGCACCTCCTGACAATATGACCGTTGGGATCGGAGTCGACTCGCGCGATCAGGAGTCGGCTCGCCTGTTGCAGGAGTCGGCTCGTGTTTTACCGGAGACGACTCGGCTACTGTTCCAAATTTGAATTAAAGTGCATGCCTTGACTGGGAGTCGACTCGACTTAACCCGGAGTCGACTCGCCAACATCTGGAGCTGACTTGGCATCTTCGGAGTCGGCTCATCCCATGAATCCAGAGGACATACTTTCTGATTTTCTTCCTCGAGTCGACTCGGATTCTCTTGGAGTCGACTCGGCTCTCAGAGCCCGAAAACTGATCCTCTGCATTTTTGGGGTCGCGCTGCCTTGGAGTCGACTCGAACTGTCTGGGAGTCGACTCGAATCTCAGAGGCAGTAACTTGGTTTTCTGTCTGTTGATGGTCGCGGAGTCTCGGAGTCGACTCGTGCAATGCGGGAGTCGACTCGAATCTCAGAGTCCCAAAAATGCTCTCTGACTTTTTCCTTGTGTTCCGCTGAGAGTCGACTCTTGCTTTCTTTGGAGTCGACCTACCAACCATCGGAGTCGACTCGCGTTCCACTGGAGTCGACTCGAATCTCAGACCCGAAAACTGCTCTCTGACTTTTCTGCCTGTGACTCCTAGGAGTCGACTCATACTTCTCCGGAGTCGACTCATACTTCTCCGGAGTCGACTCGAATTCCACTGGAGTCGACTCGAAGACTGTTCTTTTGAATTTTTCTTTTGATTTTACTCCTCCAATTTGAATCCTTTGAACTTTAAACTTTGGGCCAATAAATTGTAGCTTTCTTCCAACTTGAGAGCTTTGGAGGCCTTCTTGTGTTCTCCCAACTTGCTATGTTCCTTGTAAAATAAATATCTTTCTCCTTGCAACATAAGCATTAGTATCTATACTTCAAGGTTTTGTGATCATCAAAATCAATTTATGAATCAATCTTTGGGTCATCAGAAAGGAAGAAAGAAGTGAAGAAAAATCAACCAATTAAATTTTTTGGAAGGATTGAACAAGTAGAGTCAAGTTTTAGTGGTCAACATTGGAGGGTGAACATTTGGGCACCTTAGGACTGTTGGGAACCCGCCCATGCCGCTGATATTTCAAAAATTTTTCAGGTGGCAGCGGAATCGGCATGCACGGGTTCGACGTTCATCGCATGAACGTTGTTTCGAGACCTTTCGTAATTAGGGAAGAATTAAAACTTTTAAAACTAATAGGAAGATCAAATCTTCACCTTGCACGGGTAGATGATCACGGCAAATCTGAATTCGTGGTTTTTGGAAGAGGGTTCGCTTGAAGCCGTTCAAATGTCCGGCCTCTACGGGTATCCACACGAAGCAGGATCCGATCCAAGCTCTCTATCTCACCGGGGTGCTAGCTCCCTTACAGAGATAGCTTTGATGGCTGATGTCCTCTCTTTCAATCAACTCTTGATTGCACTTGAGAGGAGGAAGAAGAAGGATGAAGAAGAGGAAGAAGATCAAATTCCTTCGCAGCCTTCTTCTCTTCGCACGCGCTGAAGCCAAGGATGAAGACCAAGAGGAGGGAGACGCCTCCTCTTCTTTTCCCTTTGCTGATGGCGGCTGAACCAAGGGAGGAGAGGGAGAGGGTGGCCACGGCTTCAAGGAGAGGGAGAGCTCTTCTTCCTAGGGCGCCGGCCTCATGCCTCCTTATAAAGCCATCTAGGGCTCCTACAATCTAGGAGCCCTAGACATATTGCCTAAGAGGGAAGGGGGGCGCCGGCCCCTCTCTTCATGTTGCCCTAGCCATGTGGAGAGGGGCTGATTCCCCTCTTACTTGGTTAACCTAATCCTCTTCCAAAGAGGATTAGGTGCCTCTCTCATGGTTTAATCCTAATCTAATTAAGATTAGCCAATTTTGGGTTCAATCTATGCTAGTCCTAATCTAATTAGGACTTGGATGAATCATGACTCAATTGAACTCTTCAATCCTAATCCAATTAGGAGTCATGTTGATTCATTAGATTAATAATTAATTTAAACTTAAGAAATCCTAATCCAATTAGGATTTGTTTAATTCTAGTCCTAATCCAATTAGGACTCTAATTTGAATCCAAAGTCCTAATCCAATTAGGATTTCTAGGAATCCTACTCCAAGTAGGAATCCAATTTTAATTCAAAATTCCTAATCTCATTAGGATTGTAGGAATCCTATTCCAAGTAGGAATCCCAGTCCTACTCTAACTAGGATTTCCAGTCCTAATCCAATTAGAACTCTAGGTATCCTACCCGAAGTAGGATTTCTTGTTTCAAGTCCAATTAATTAATTCCCTTTGTTCCTTTCTTCAACTTCTTATCAATCAAATTGATTACTTGTGATTCCTAATCACGATTTCAACCATCGGATCGGTCAATACTTCTAGTGTGTGTGACCCCATAGGTTCTATTCTGACTGGTAGTGAGATATATTGTGATCTCTATCACTATATCATTGAAAACTCCTTTCAATGGGTTGGAACGATTCCAACTCAACTCATTAGGGTTTATCGATCATCAAGATAATCCCTATGAGTCCCACCATCCACCAGTGACACCTAGCAGCATGTAGTGGCTACCCAGCAGAATGGAATGATGAACCTCTAGGTGCAGTTAACATGTGATACAGTCCTACTATCGTGGATCCCTACAGGACGGAGGTCATGGACAACTCGTCAAACCCCATCGTCTGTCATATGTCAAGATTTGTTCGACTTGAGTTCGATAGTGGAAAACTCTTTTTCACTTTATATTACTGCCCTGGCCAAGGTCTTAGAACTCAGTCTAACAAATCACATAGGATCACTCCTTTTCTATCAAGGTCGATAGATTCCTTATAGGTGCATACCCTACTCCTACAGTGAACCTACTGCAGCCAATCTACACTACATGGACCCATATGGCTAGAGACCATGTATGTGTGCAGTCAAACTACAATAACCTCACTGTGAGTAGCCGAAGCACCGCAGGTCAAAGGACCAGTCACACTACTGCAACATCAAGCAAGTCACTGACGAGTGGATAGACATCCAAGTGACTTCTTGTCTTGGTCACGCTCAGTACCCTTATTCTCTAACAAGCACCTGCACTATCACTTCAGTGTCCCTACACTGTGGACTCAAGTCTCGTCCATCCATAAGGAAAGTGATCTGTGCACTGATCGGATCGATCACCGTCCTCGTGATGATCCATTGATCAGGAGCATTTAAAAATTAATCACCAATCATACATGGCTCAAATTCTCAACTCTTGAGAATATGTATCATCATCTTATTAATTTCTTGGACGATTCATAGACACATAAATAATATGAATGAAAAAGATGCCTTTTATTTATTTAATAATAAACAGTCAAGTACAAAATTATGTCCCTAGAATCAACAATATGTCAGCCAAATTGGCTTCTAGGGCATACATCTAACAATCTCCCACTTGCACTAAAGCCAATTGGTCATATATCTTAGGCCCATCTTCTCAAGGTGGGCTTCAGTCTTTTGCTGACTCAGCTGCTTAGTGAGCGGGTCTGCCACGTTATCCGCGGAGTCTACTCTCTGCACCTCTACATCATAGTCGCGTATGAAATGGAAGCGCCGCTCTATGTGCTTGGACTTCTGATGAGACCATGGCTCCATAGCTAGTGCTATGGTGCCAATGTTATCGCAGTAAAGTGTTATGGCATCTGATGACATTACACCTAACTCTACAATTAACTTTTAATCAGAAGGTTTCTACTGCACCCTTAGATACGGCTTAACATTCAGCTTCTAAGGTAGAATCTATAATGATCGGTTGTTTGGAACTCTTCCAATTTACTGAATCACAATTGCACATATTCTGATGTAGACTTTCTATCATCAATATGTGTGCATCCTTCTACCTTCAACTCTGATCTTCTCCCAAAGACCAAGAACATGTCCTTAGTTCTTCTCAAGTACTTAAGACTGTTCTTCACAGCTATCCAGTGCTTCTTGCCTGGATCCGACTGATATCTGCTTGTGACACTCACAGCAAGAGCTATATCAGGTCGTGTACACAGCATGGCATACATGAGGCTTCCTATTGCCGATGCATAGGGAATCTTGCTCATGCGTTGAATCTCTTCAGATGTGTTGGGGCACATCTTCTTGGAGAGATGAATTCCATGCCTTAGGGGTAAGAGACCCCTCTTGGAGTTTTCCATGCTGAACCTCTTCAGCACCTCCTCTATGTACATTTTCTGTGAAAGGCCAAGCATCCTTTTAGATCTATCTCTATAGACCTTTATTCCCAAAATATAGGATGCTTCCCCAAGGTCTTTCATGGAGAATTCTTTTGACAACCAGACCTTAACCGAGGTTAGCATGGGAATATCATTCCCTATTAGGAGAATGTCATCTACGTATAGTACGAGAAAAACGACAGCACTCCCACTAACCTTTTTGTAAACACACAGTTCCTCTTCGTTTTTTGATGAAATCAAACGTTTTGATTGCGTCATCGAAACGAGTGTTCCAACTCCGAGATGCTTGCTTTAGTCCATAGATGGACCTTTGCAGCTTGCAGACCTTGTGATCTCCATCACTGGAAATGAAACCCAAAGGCTGTTCCATATAGATATCTTCATCAAGATGTTCATTCAGGAAAGCAGTTTTCACATCCATCTGCCAAATTTCATAATCATGAAATGCTGCAATGGCAAGCAATGTTCGGATGGATTTTAGCATGGCAACAGGTGAAAAAGTCTCCTGATAGTCAATGCCTTCGCGCTGACTATACCCTTTCACCACAAGCCTTGCCTTATAGGTCTCTACCTCTCCATCCAAACCTATCTTCCTTTTGTAGATCCATTTGCATCCAATAGGTACAATACCTTCTGGTGGATCTACTAAGGTCCAGACTTGGTTGGAATGCATGGAGTCTAACTCTGACTTCATAGCTTCCAGCCATTTTTCGGAATCGATATCAGATATCGCCTCGTTGTAGGTTTTGGGATCCTGTATGTGATCCCTATCTCCCACTAGGAACATTTCCTCGGTATCCTCTTCTAGTATACCTAAGTATCTATCGGGAGGATGGGAGACCCTACTAGATCTACGAGGTGGTCGAGGGACATCGTGTACTGGCTCTGTATGAATGGGTTCAATAGGATCCATGACTCGTTGCTTTTCAGAGACTTTCTCTTCAAGCTCAATTTTCCTCCCACTGCCTCTATCAAGGATAAACTGATTTTCCAAGAAGATGGCATGACGGCTCACAAACACATTGTGATCCTCTGAGATGTAGAAATTGTATCCTAATGACTCTTTAGGATATCCTATAAAACGAGCACTTATGGTCCTAGCCTCTAACTTGTCCGCCTGTAGTCGCTTGACGTGGGTCGGACATCCCCAAATCTTGAGATGACCCAGACTTGGTTTCTTACCATGCCATATCTCATACGGTGTGGTAGGAACGGATTTAGAGGGAACTCTATTCAATAAATAAATCGCTGTGAGTAAGGCATCTCCCCAAAGGAACATAGGTAAATCAGTGAAGCTCATCATGGACCTGACCATGTCCAACAGGGTCCGATTCCTCCTCTCTGACACCCCGTTGAGTTGAGGTGTACCCGGAGGTGTCCATTGTGAGACTATGCCGTTTTCTTTGAGATAGTCCCGGAATTCCCCACTAAGGTATTCTCCTCCTCGATCTGATCGAAGAGCCTTAAGAGGTTTTCCAGTTTATTTTTCTACTTCATTCTTGAACTCTTTGAACTTTTCAAAGGATTCAGACTTGTGTCTCATAAGATACACATACCCATACCGTGAATAATCATCGGTAAAGGTAATGAAGTAAGAATAACGTCCCCTGGCTAGCACATCGAATGGGCCACATACATCTGTATGTATTAGGGTAAGTATTTCAGTGGTCCTCTCCCCATGTCCTACAAAGGGCAGTCTAGCCATTTTTCCTTGAAGACAGGACTCGCAAACTGGATATGACTCGGAAGTCAATGAGCCGAGAAGCCCATCTTTATCCATTTTGTTCATCCTATCCTCTCCAATATGGCCAATTCTGAGGTGCCACAAATATCTTTGGTTTATCTCATCTCTGGATCTTTTGGATCCTTTGGCACTCATATCTTGCTCGGTAACATTCACAGATACATCCATATGTAAATGATAGAGACTGTCGATCATGAAACCACGTGCGACTATTTTATTTCTTAAATAAATAGAACAGCAGTCTTTGTCAAATGTAAAAACATGACCTTCCTGTGCTAGACATGAAACAGAAATCAAATTTCTGCTAGCAGCAGGTACATAATAGCAGTCTCAAAGTAATAAACTAAATCCAGACGGTAGTCGCAGATGGTAGGTGCCCACAGCCACAGCAGCAACTTTTGCCCCGTTGCCAACCCTAAGGGTTACCGCACCTTCCGCCAACCTTCTACTTTTCTTTAGACCCTGCATGGTAGTGCACAGATGAGCACTAGAACCAGAATCTATAACCCAACTAGAAGTAGAAGAAACCGTTAGATTAGTTTCAATTATGAGCAAGTCTATACCTTCTGAAGGTGTGTCACCTTTCTTGTTCTTCAGGCTCTCGAGGTATGAAGGACAGTTTCTCTTCCAGTGGCCTTCGACATTGCAGTGGAAACATTTTTCTTTGTCGTTAGCCTTTTTCTTTTGAACTTCCTTCTTTGGCTTCTTGTCTTTCTTCTGCTTCTTAGCAGGCTTCTTTTCTTCCAAGTAGACTTTCTCTTGGAACCAGAAGTCAACTCAGCAGCAAGGACATTGCCCCTTGAACTTTTCAAGGCTCCCTCAGCAGTTACCAACATGTTGATCAGTTCAGTCTTAGTGCATTCAATCTTATTCATGTGGTAGTTTACTATAAACTGACCAAATGAATCAGGAAGTGACTGTAGGATCAAATCCACTTGTAATTCCTTATGCATGTCCATACCGAGCTTCTCAAGCTCCTCTAGGTCCTTGATCATGGTCAGACCGTGATCATGGACAGACTGCCCCTCGCGCATCTTCGCTTTGAAGAGCCTCTTGGACACTTCAAAACGAGCTGTGCGACTCTGCTCACCATACAACTCTTGCAGGTGTGCCAGTATGTCCCTAGCAGTCTTTATATTTTCATGCTGGCATTGGAGTTCATTAGACATGGATGCCATCATATAGCATTTTACTCTAATGTCATCATCCAACCACTTTTTATGCATCTCACGCTGAGCATCAGTAGGACGTGTTGGTAGTGTGGGGATATCTGAATCGAGTATGTAGCCTATTTTCTCACAGTCTAAAACAATTTTGAGATTTCTAAGCCAGTCTTTGTAATTGGTTCCGGTCAGTCGGTTGGTCTCAAGAATACGGATCAAAGGGTTTGAAGCTGACATTGTATCTGCAGAGAGTAAAGATTCTAGTTAGACTTTTGTACTTGATCCTAATCTGTTCTAAGGTCTTTTAGAACAAATGTAACTCCCACTATTTTCTCGAATTCCTCACACTCCCCTGGTAGGAAAACGGAAATCCCACACGACTAGGGTTTCTAGTGGGTACTGCGGTCCCACCAATTTACATGCCACCTCACCTAACAGTTATTGGTGACACATAGATGGATGAGTGTACAACTCTTGTACAATGCTTCTCAAGCATGTTGCAGTGTAACTTGGTCTCTAAGCCATGAAGACCTCACCTAACAGTTATTGGTCCCATTTCTTAGTTAAGTCAGACCCACCGTATAACCATAGGAATAAAGTCGTCATTGGGTTCTCACCTAACAGTTATTGGTGCCCAACCCCACCTTTACCCTACAACATCTCATGTCTATAGAGAGGTCCAGCCCCCCGATGCAACTTGACCACTGTGTCCAGCCGAGACAAATCAACATCAGAAAGGCCTTAGCAGCTCTACTACAGTGGAAGACCTATTGACTTAATATTGGTTAATCAGGTCTTAGTGTTTGCAACTTGAGCCCTTCATAAGAGGTAATCGAACAATTGGCCAGGTAAGCAGGTGGGAGGCTCCCCTTACTCAGAGAGTAAGGTCCTAATTAAGTAACCACCTTTCATGCTTTCCTAGACACCAATTAGATCAATTAATCTAATATGACTTGCTCATGTCGGTTCACTCTCGACTTGATTGAGGAGGTTTTGTTTTAGGTCTCAATTGGGTTTGCTACATCACATGTAAACCTATCTACCCGACTCGCATTCACATCACATGCAAATGGTACATCACAGGCAGTTATAATCGCAGCATCAAATTAAAGTTAAACTTTAAATAGGTGATGATCATGGATTCTAATTAGGTCGTATTACAAGCACATGCACATCAATCGATCAAGTGGTCTTCAACTCTTGAATTGGTTCTAAGCCTCCTTGATTCGATCCTTGATCAACTCTTGATCCCATCGCCATCAACCGCTTAGATCACCTTTCATCTCATGCCTTTGCTTCAGCTTGATCGTTGATGTACATCACATCACAGAAATACAACCAGATGTAAAATAAAAATAAAATTAAATTACATCTCCTTTTAGGAGGCACGCAGGCCTCTCAAAACATCAAATAAGATGCATGCAAGCATCTAAAAAATTACATGACATCGCAGATCACATCGCAGGTCATTACATTTGATACCAAAAGGGTTTGAATCCTATGATCATCACCGTATGCAACAATTATAATTTTCAGATCTGAAAACTAACTGATTATATCATGACATAGGTCGCTGATCATGCTAATCATGATTCTAAACTTTGTAATCCCATTAACAATGCAATTAGAATCATCTTTTTATCACATAAAAATCAGCATATAAAAAATCAGCACCCCTGAAAAATCTGCATGCAGAATTTTTCAGCATGCATGATCATTCAATTTTCAGATCTAATATGCCTTTAGATATTTAATTCTTACCTTAATCTACGAAGCCTAGGCTCTGATACCACTGTTGGGAACCCGCCCATGCCGTTGATATTTCAAAAATTTTTCAGATGGCAGCGGAATCGGCATGCACGGGTTCGACGTTCATCGCATGAACGTTGTTTCGAGACCTTTCGTAATTAGGTAAGAATTAAAACTTTTAAAACTAATAGGAAGATCAAATCTTCACCTTGTGCGGGTAGATGATCACCGCAAATCTGAATTCGTGGTTTTTGGAAGAGGGTTCGCTTGAAGCCATTCAAACGTCCGGCCTCTACGGGTATCCACACGAAGCAGGATCCGATCCAAGCTTTCTATCTCACCGGGGTGCTAGCTCTCTTGCAGAGATAGCTTTGATGGCTGATGTCCTCTCTTTCAATCAACTCTTGATTGCACTTGAGAGGAGGATGAAGAAGGATGAAGAAGAGGAAGAAGATCAAATCCCTTCGCAGCCTTCTTCTCTTCGCACGCGCTGAAGCCAAGGATGAAGACCAAGAGGAGGGAGACGCCTCCTCTTCTTTTCCCTTTGCTGATGGCGGCTGAACCAAGGGAGGAGAGGGAGAGGGTGGCCACGGCTTCAAGGAGAGGGAGAGCTCTTCTTCCTAGGGCGCCGGCCTCATGCCTCCTTATAAAGCCATCTAGGGCTCCTACAATCTAGGAGCCCTAGACATATTGCCTAAGAGGGAAGGGGGGCGCCGGCCCCTCTCTTCATGTTGCCCTAGCCATGTGGAGAGGGGCTGATTCGCCTCTTACTTGGTTAACCTAATCCTCTTCCAAAGAGGATTAGGTGCCTCTCTCATGGTTTAATCCTAATCTAATTAGGATTAGCCAATTTTGGGTTCAATCTATGCTAGTCCTAATCCAATTAAGACTTGGATGAATCATGACTCAATTGAACTCTTCAATCCTAATCCAATTAGGAGTCATGTTGATTCATTAGATTAATAATTAATTTAGACTTAAGAAATTCTAATCCAATTAAGATTTGTTTAATTCTAGTCCTAATCCAATTAGGACTCTAATTTGAATCCAAAGTCCTAATCCAATTAGGATTTCTAGGAATCCTACTCCAAGTAGGAATCCAATTTTAATTCAAAATTCCTAATCTCATTAGGATTGTAGGAATCCTATTCCAAGTAGGAATTCCAGTCCTACTCCAACTAGGATTTCCAGTCCTAATCCAATTAGAACTCTAGGTATCCTACCCGAAGTAGGATTTCTTGTTTCAAGTCCAATTAATTAATTCCCTTTGTTCCTTTCTTCAACTTCTTATCAATCAAATTGATTACTTGTGATTCCTAATCACGATTTCAACCATCAGATCGGTCAATACTTCTAGTGTGTGTGACCCCATAGGTTCTATTCTGACTGGTAGTGAGATATATTGTGATCTCTATCACTATATCATTGAAAACTCCTTTCAATGGGTTGGAACGATTCCAACTCAACTCATTAGGATTTATCGATCATCAAGATAGTCCCTATGAGTCCCACCATCCACCAGTGACACCTAGCAGCATGTAGTGGCTACCCAGCAGAATGGAATGATGAACCTCTAGGTGCAGTTAACATGTGATACAGTCCTACTATCGTGGATCCCTACAGGACGGAGGTCATGGACAACTCGTCAAACCCCATCGTCTGTCATATGTCAAGATTTGTTCGACTTGAGTTCGATAGTGGAAAACTCTTTTTCACTTTATATTACTGCCCTGGCCAAGGTCTTAGAACTCAGTCTAACAAATCACATAGGATCACTCCTTTTCTATCAAGGTCGATAGATTCCTTATAGGTGCATACCCTACTCCTACAGTGAACCTACTGCAGCCAATCTACACTGCATGGACCCATATGGCTAGAGACCATGTATGTGTGCAGTCAAACTACAATAACCTCACTGTGAGTAGCCGAAGCACCGCAGGTCAAAGGACCAGTCACACTACTGCAACATCAAGCAAGTCACTGACGAGTGGATAGACATCCAAGTGACTTCTTGTCTTGGTCACGCTCAGTACCCTTGTTCTCTAACAAGCACCTGCACTATCACTTCAGTGTCCCTACACTGTGGACTCAAGTCTCGTCCATCCAGAAGGAAAGTGATCTGTGCACTGATCGGATTGATCACCGTCCTCGTGATGATCCATTGATCAGGAGCATTTAGAAATTAATCACCAATGATACATGGCTCAAATTCTCAACTCTTGAGAATATGTATCATCATCTTATTAATTTCTTAGACGATTCATAGACACATAAATAATATGAATGAAAAAGATGCCTTTTATTTATTTAATAATAAACAGTCAAGTACAAAATTATGTCCCTAGAATCAACAATGTGTCAGCCAAATTGGCTTCTAGGGCATACATCTAACAAGGACATCTTCAGACATATTGGATATAGCGTGACAGGTATTCTTCTATACCCAGATTATATTTTCTACATTATTTGGTTATACTATTAAGGTGATCTTGGCTTATTAGGATTTCATATAATGGGTTTTATAAGAAAATTTTATAATCCCGTATCTTCTGCTGCGCCCTAGGGCACTGGAAAATCCAACAAATTAGTCAAGTTAAACTAAAATCATTTTGAAAAGGATAAAATTTTAAAATCTTGTTGAAAAAATCTAAAAACTTATTTATAATTGGAACAAAAATTGAGTTTCTCAGAATTGTACTTAATGAAGAAAAATTGGTGATTACTAAAAGATTCAATCAAGAAAATATGAAATAGATCTTGATGAAATGTTTGCATTATTAGAAGCAAAAAGGATCACCATTATCATTTGCTTGCTTTATGAGCTTTATATTCTGTCAAATGAATGTAAAGAATGTACTTCTATGTGGTTATTTCATCTATTTAAAATAACCAACTTATTTGAAAAATACTCATTACAAATATGATAAAGCAATATGTGATTTGGAACAAGCACCAAAAGCATGATATAAAAGCTTGAGTAACTTTTTGATAGAAGTAATGATGATAAATCTATGCATCAAAAAGAAGAATTTGTGATAACTTCTTTGCTCAAGGTATACATTGATGACATCATTTTTGGTTCTACAAATGAAGCTCTATATGAAGGTTTGACTAAACTCATGCAAGGTGAGTTTGAAATATGTATGATGAATGAGTTAACATTTTTTTTCTCGAATTCTAAATTAAGACAAACAAGAAAGGAGATCCTCATTGGACAAAGTAAGTCCACAAGAAAACTCTTATAAGAGAGTAACACCAAGAAGGTGTGAATATGTTTCATTTTATCTATTATTCATTCCTTGAGTATATCCTTCAATTGTAAATTTATATGCTCGGTTTGATGCTTTAATTGTATTTTTTTTTGCCACTTAAGCTAAAATGAATTCATGCTAAAACCTCTAAAAAAAATTGCCATTATAATCATAACCTTAAACAATTCATAATGTACTTGAGTACTTAATCAAAAAAAAAATACTCTGAGAAAGTTCTGTCAATCCTAAGCCACTGAGTAAATCCTCCAAACATTGCTCAAGATGATAAATCAATTAAGATTTAAGAAAAATCCTGATTCAAATGTGCTCCATTCTAACTAACCCCTTCTTAGGAGTCGACTCTAGGAATGAAGGAGTCGACCCCTGACTGATGGAAGTCGTCTCGAGTCGATTGGAACATCGACTCAAGACCCTCAGATGGAAGAGTCGACCCGTGTGTCCAGGAGTCGACTCGTGTAGATATCGAGTCAACCCCTGACTCGGGAAGACGGAATAAATCCCCAAATCGATTTGACTCCTTCCTCATCCCTTCTTTTGAGAGTCGACCTACGAGCATTATCTCCGAGCTCCAACCTCCTCAAACTTCCTTCGAATCCTTGCTTCTCTCCTCTATTCCACTCCTTCCTTTCTTCGAAATGCTGAGGAAGCAAGTTGTCCGCCGAGCGGTGAAGAGAACCTCAGCCCCCGAAGCATCTGAGAGACGTTCAAAGGCTCGGAATGGTGAATCTTCTCCCCCAGTCATATCGTCTCCTCATAGGCAAGTACCACTGGTCTCCCAACCTATGTCCCTAGGAAGAAAAATAGATTTTAGGTTCTTAGAAATCGAGGGCTTTACCATAGGGCTTAAGATAAAAGCCATGGGATGGGAAACCCTATGTTCTCTGGACATTCTTACCTACCCAAATCTTGTTCGTGACTTTTACGCCAATGTGAAGGCTGGGATAGGTAGCTTAGAAACAGTAGTCAAGGGTACCCGTATCATTCTTAACTCAGAAACCCTAGGAAGAATTTTAGGTATGCCAACCACTGGTTCCACCCAAGACACCCTAGAAGATAGAGAAATGGGTATCCAGTGTATCCTAGATACAGAAAGCTTAAGCCAGTTTAAAGATATTTCAGCAAACCTACTCAGTGTGGAAAATAGATTACTTCACCATATAGTAGGCCGAATTTTGCTTCCCAAGATAGGTAGGTTTGATTTTATTTCAGAAAGGGACATCCTAGTGATGTTTCATATTCTAACCTCTCATCCCCTGAACCTTCCTTATCTTATGTTTAGGCATATGTTAGATTCAGCCACTAGACCTAAGGCATCCCTTCCCTACAGAATGCTTCTGACCCTAGTTTTTGAGGAGTTCGGAGTGGATATTGAGGGAGAATCATCAAAGAGCCTATCTTGTTGGGACACCTATAATGACCGATCACTACACCAAATGAGATTCATAAAGAAAGACGGTCATTGGATCAGAAAAGATGATGAAAGTGAAGGATAAATTTTTCGAGTTGTCCGATAAAATCGAACGCCAGGCATAAAAAATCGGTTTTAAGATTTTTATTTATAACAATTATAAATATTAAACATACTAATATGTAAAACATACCTCGATCCCGCAGCGGAAGTTGGATGAGGTATGCCGAATTTGGATCTGGATCCCTGAAGGTAGCTCTGCGAGGCCTGGTTCTGCAGGCCCTCTACTTCGCACGCACGTCGAGCTTCGTAGGAAGGTAGGATGACTTTGATATTCGTGCAAAACACCTTTTGCAAAAGGGACCCTAGAAGAAAAGAAATTCCCTTTTCTTTTTTTTCTCTTTCTTTTCTTTTTCCTTAACAGCAAATCACTGTTTTCTTTTCTCCCGTTTCTTCACAGCATGCCTGGGCCACAGACGCCCATCTCTTGATCCTGATCACAGAGAGAATGGAAGGGAGGAGAGGACACCGGACCTAGGTCGAACTCCAAACCACCAGAGAGAAAGGACTCCTTCCTCTCTTGATGACCCAAAGATTGATTTAAAGATTAATTTTGATGATCACAAAATCTTGAAGTATAATTACGAATGCTTGTGTTGCAAGAAGAAAGATAATTTGTTTTGCAAGGAACATAGCAAGTTGAAAAAATACAAGAAGGCCTCAAAAGCTCTCAAGAAAAGTTGGAAGAAAGCTACACTTCACTGGCCCAAGTTTCAAATTCAAAGGATTCAAGTTGGAGGAGCAAATTCAAAGAAAGATTCAAAAGAATAGTCCTCGAGTCGACTCCTGAAAGTTCAGAGTCGACTCTGGCACTCTGGAGTTTTAAGGAACAGTGCTCGAATCGACTCCGAGACTCTATGAGTCGACTCTGACTGAGAACAGATAAAAAGACAGAGAGTTGATTTTCAGCGCTACAGTGCTCGAGTCGACTCCAACTTCAGCGCTACAGTGCTCGAGTCGACTCCCAGCTACAGTGCCGACAGACTCCTATTTACGAGTCGACTCCTGTTTCAGCCGAGTCGACTCCTGCTTCAGCCGAGTCGACTCGAGCACGCTGGGAGGCATAACGGCTAGTTTTTTCTTGACTCCAACAGCTCTATTTTTGTCTCTAACGGCTAGATTTTTGTTTCCACTCCCTCTAAAGCTATAAAATCAAGGGGAGAGCAAGGGAAGAAAATAAGAAAGTGGGAGAAAATATATAGGAAAGAGATTTCAAGAGAAACCTCCCAAAAACATAAAAGGGTCATTCAAAGCAAAAGGAGAGAAGAAGAGCATCCGAGTGAATCCCAAAGCTTCCTCTCCAACTGTGTACTACCTCAGTGATCCTCTACCTCGCGCGAAATCAAAAGAGGGTCAAGTAAAGAAGAAGCCGAGTTCCTTCATCTACAAAACTTGTTTGAAGGCTTCTTCTCTTTACTCTATTTGTTTATATTGCTATATCTGCTTGTTTAAGAAGCTTGTATTTGCTTTAAACTCTTGTTCTAATATCTTGTAACTTGATTCAATCAAAGGATTGAATCAAGGGATTAAGGTTTGTTGGTGAGCCAAAGGGAAAACCAACGGTGTAAGGTTGTAGTTGGTGAACCGGAAAAAACCAACTGGGTTTGATTGTGAACCCGAAAAAACAATCGGTTGGTTCTAGTCGGTGAGCCTGTGAAAACCGACCGAGTTCGTTGTGATCTCGTGAAAACAACAAGTTAAGTTGTGAGCTTTTAAAACAACCGGCTGTAATCTGAGAGATTATAGTGAAATTCCCAAGAGGTCTTGGGGAGTGGATGTAGGTGCTAGGATGCACCGAACCACTATACATCTTTGTGTTTGTGATGCCTTATCTCTTGTATTTCATGCCTTATATTCATACTTGATTGGTTAATATCTCTAGCTTTGTTTCCTATTGATTTATAAGTGATTGGTTAGAACTTGCTTAGCTTCCACTCCATCCTTACCATTCACATAGATTATAATTGCTCTAGCTTAATCTTCCACTACTTTACTTGTAATTGCCTAGAGCTTAAGTAAATAACATCTTATCATTCCGCTGCATTCAATTTAAAGTAAATTAGGTAACATAATTTTTTAGAAAACCCAATTCACCCCCCCTCTTGGGTTGTCACCTTGGGCAACAAGTGGTATCAGAGCAGGTGTTCTAAGATTAATTATTGATCTCACGATCAAGAGCCAAAGATCATGACAACTCAAATAGATAGTTTTCTAGAAGAAGGACAATTAATTGATACACCTCCACTATTTAATGGCATAAACTATACACATTGGAAAGCACGCATGCACATTTTCATACAATCACTTGATTATAATTTACGGAGCATTATAGTCAATGGAACACACACAAACACTAATCATAATGAGAAAATGGCTCAACAAAATTCAAAAGCCATGAACCTATTATATTGTGCATTAGATAGGAATGAGTTTAATTGCATATCTTCTTGTATGACTGCTAAAGACATATGGAATATGCTTGAAGTCAAATATGAATGCACTAACAAATCTGAAACATCATGTGTAGAAGAAGAGCAGTATCATATTATAAATTCATGCTTCATGGCACTTGAGGTACATGCTGAAACTGAAAGCAATTTTATATTTGACGAACTTCACAATGCCTTTTCTGATTTGTATTTAGAATATAAGAAACTTATTTGTAAGAACAAGAACTTGAAGAATGAAAATCAAATCCTAATAGATGAACAACTGAAACTAACTAATAAAACTGAAATCTTAATTAAAGAAAATAAAGAACTAAATCAAAGAAATCAACTTCTCACTGAAAGCCATGATAAACTTAAGAAAAACAATGAATTACTTTCAGAAGATAACAGAAGATTAACTAAAGAAGTTGACAAATTAAAACTTGTTGTTGAAAGATTTACCTTCAGCTTTGAAAAATTGAACCTAATAATAAATAATCAAAGAGCTGAATTTGATAAAATTGGATTGGGATATCAACCTTGGTACACCCAAAAATCTTTCAAGAATATGTTTGTTAAAACAGTTTCTAATTATTCTAAAACAGATTCTTATAATACTGATAAACAGGAACAAAAGCTAAGTAAAATCTCTTCTATTGTTCCTAAATCTATACATTACAAATTTGATGAAGCTAAAAGGCAAAAATAGAAAACTGAGAGTTTATCTACTACTTATGTTAGATCTATGTTTGTTAAATTCAACAAGAGGATACAAAAATACATTTCTTGTAATCCTAAAATCTACAAATTTATGGACAAAATAGCTATTAAGAAAATATGGGTTCCAAAAGGAACAATTATAGTTAACCTACAAGGACCCAAAAGAGCTTGGGTTCCTAAGTTGAAAATCTGAATATTTCTTGTAGATGCGTCTAGCACTCAAGACTCCAACAAAAGATGTTAATTTAGACATTGGGTGCTCTAGACACATATTAAAGAATGAAACTTAAAATATACTTAAGAAAAATATTTTTTTTAAAAAAAATGGAATCAGTAATCCTTGCATTCTCTTTGCTTTAAAATATGAATTGCAGGTATTAATCAATTTAGTGATATAGGTAATATTTTTTTTGGAAATATATTCAAATCACTTAATTTTATAGTAAGCTTTACTTACTATTGGATAAGTTGCTAAATGATTAATCAATCTTATAAGAATAACTCTATGAATTCTCTATATGCTTGATTAAGAGTTTTTATCCATGGCATTATCTCTTATTGATCTTAGGCATAAGAATGTGTACTTGGTATACTTTTATGCATTATGAATACCAAGAGTAAAGAAACCACTTTTGGCATATAAAATCAACTCATGCTAGTATATACTTAATCTCAAAAGACCTTATCATTAACTTACTTAGAATATCTTCTGAAAAGTCAAAGTTTGCTATGCATGTTAACTAAGAAAACAAGCAAGAATCAATTTCTAAATCTAAGGATATTGTTTCCATCACTAAGTTTTTCAAAAGCGTACATTGGATTTGTTCTTGGCAAATAAAATTGAAGTATTTTCTGTATTTGCTAAATCTTGTAAAAGTGTTTAAAATGAAAAAGGTTTTCCAACTGTGAAGATAAAGAATATCATGGCACAGTGTTTAAAACCAAAATTCTGATAAGGTTTGCACAGAAAATAATATTGAATACAAGTGTTTCTGCACCAAGGACACCATAAGTAAAATAGGGTTAATAAAATCCTTGAAGAAATGAAAAAGACAATGGTGTATGATAATCATCTACTTAAATGATTTTTGTTAAAAGCTATCATCACTGCTTGTCATACATATGGTTTCTATTAGATCTATTTTTGATGAAAACTACTTTTGATCTTCTGAAAAATAGAAAATGAACTATTGCATATCTTTCATATTTTTCAGTCGTACATATTATGCTTGATATGTTCTTATGAAAATAATGCCAAATCTGATAAAGATATTTCTATCCTTGGATATCATTCATCAAGCAATGCATATAGAATATTCAATGAAAAGATTCTAGTTGTAGAAATATCAATTCATTTTATTCTTTATGAGACTAATGATCTTTCATGAAGACACTAAAATCAGATTATTTGACCTGTATATGATTAATCTTTTTGCATACATATAACAATCTGAAACTAAAACACTTAAGAATGAACAAGATTATAATTGGTCAAGTTAAACTAAATCATTTTTTTAAAGAGATAGAATTTGAAATCTTGCCGATGAAATCTGAAAACTTGTTAATAATTAGAACCAAATTGAATTCTTCAGAAATGCACTTAATGAAGAAAAATTGGTGACTACTAAAAGATTCAATCAAGAAAAGATGAAATAGATCTTGATAAAATTCTTGCATGATTAAAAGTAAAGATCACCATTATCATTTGCTTGCTTTATGAGCTTTATATTCTATCAAATGAATGTGTAGAATGCACTCCTATGTGGTTATTTCATTAAAAAAAGAGATCTATGTAAAATAACCACCTTATTTGAAAATACACATTACAAATATGATAAAACAATATGTGATTTGGAACAAGCACCAAAAAACATGATATAAAAGCTTGAGTAACTTTTTGATAGAAAGTAATAGTGATAAATCTATGCATCAAAAAGAAGAATTTGTGATATCTTATTTGCTCAAAGTATACATTGATGACATCACTTTTGGTTCTACAAATGAAGATTTATATGAAGATTTTACTAAGCTCATGCAAGGTGAGTTTGAAATATGTATGATGAATGAATTAACATTTTCTCTCGAACTTCAAATTAAGACAAACAAGAAAGAGGATCTTCATTGACCAAAGTTAATCCACAAGAAAACTCTTATAGAAGATTGGCATGAAGAAGGTATGTCTATGACCTCATCTTGTAGAATTTGAGAAGAATGAGCGAGGTAGATCTATTGTTTTTAAAGCTGTATTGAAGCATGATAGAATAATTATTTTATCATACAGCTAGTAGACCAGATTGTATGCTCATTATGTGCCCTTGTGCAAGACTTCAATCTAACTCTAATGAATCATAATTTATTGATAACAAATGAATTATAATCTAAATTTTGATAGAAACAACTGTTTAAGATAATTTGATAAAACTTAGCTAGCATGTCTTATTGATAATTATCTTAAGCAAATAGAATCTAAGCTAAATTGATTCTGAAAATAAAAAATTGATTTGACCTTGATGAATTTTCCTATTACCTCATATGCTTGTCCTTGAACCATCTTGGTTAATGAAACTATCTCTTTAAGTTCAAATGACATGTGCTTGCTTATATTTAGGCAATCTCTTGAGTAAAGTGACTCAACATTCAATTATTGTCATATCGTACGTTGAGTCATCTAGTTAAGAAATATATGGTATGAATATTTTGTATCTTGAAGAAACTAATGACTTTCCTTCAAGAAAGAAAAAGATTTTGTTAATAATGCACAAAAATGAGAGATTTCAGCTTGAAGGACACCTCCACATAAGATACAATAAACATTCACATGCAAACAAGAAAGGAGACCTTCTTCAGCCAAAAGTTTACACATAAGAAATCTAGTAGGTATTTGACTGAAGAATGCAGAATGAATCGGTAATTTTAGATACCTCTCTCATAAATTAACTGAGCAAAGTCAATAACTTAAATCTTATTATGGCATGATTAAAGTCTTTAATTATTAATTTTTGATATCATGTCTATATATGTATTGATTGACTTATGCTTTTAGAAATTGTTTCATGGTTTGCCCAAACTAAAATATATCTTTGCCTATGTCATAACCATGAAATACACAAGTTTATGCTTAAAATTTTGATTTAAAATAACTTGTGAGAAGCTATGAATCCTTGAGCATAATGAAAATATTGTTTGCATGATATACATCTATATAATACATAAGATTATTTTTTTATTTTGCTCTTTCATGTAAATTACTTGAGAATAACAAAAAGAGAGAGATAAAGAAAAGAAAATGAACATTATTCAAGAAAAGTAAAAATCTAAGTAAAGGCTAATACTCCAATCTTAAGGAAATGCAAAACAAGCATAATATATTCGGCACATTTGTGAGACTTGTGTGAGCATTCTTTTGGAAGGGATAAAATCCATAATTAATTACACTTAAATAGAGAAAATTTGAAGTGAACATTTTAATCTTTCTATATTGCTCATCATAGGGATGGTGCCAATGGGGAGGCTAGTGGTAGTACCCGCCACTATTTGACCCAACTATTCCGTGTAGGGTATATTAGGGACGGCACAAGAGGGAGGCTAGTGGTAGTACCTCGTGCCCCTTCCAACTCCACCAGATAGGGAGCAAATAGAGTATAGAGCATAAGAAAGTAAAACGAAAAACAATACCAAAATGTTCGTTAATTGGTTAAGAAAAGAAATTCAAAAAAAAATGAGAAAATGAATGACAAAGTAAATGAAAGTATATAAGAAGAATCAAGTCAAGTTTTAATCACTTGGAAACACACCTTAAGGATGAAATCAGTGAAAGATTATATTTAAATAGGGGGAGTTTATTTGAAAAGAATTGATTTTGATCCTTGACATGCTTATTCTTAATATTTTAATGCATGACTTAATACATAATATATTTTGCATGTGGCATGATGTTTTGAATTATGGGTTCTCAATATTTTGTAATGCTCCATGCTTGGATAATTTGATTGAATGTTTGAAATACTACATAAAATTATTTTATGGTATTATTGAAAAAAAAATTTAGATTTGTCGTTCACAATCATCTTTGAAATCTGTTGTAAAAAGGAGAAGAGAAGGATATCTCTATTTAGACAAAATGAATTGATGTTGTTTTATCTTTCAACTTGCTTAACTTTGGTACATAATGTTCTAATTCGTACCAAAACTCAACATTAAATACAAATATTCTGAATATGCTCTTATATGTTTGAAATATGTGTTTTCAATCGTAATGATTTAAGATGAGCTACAATTTGGAAGATACATATCTCAAATTATAACCTTAAAAGCCTCCTTGAAAATCTTTATGAAGTTCAGAATCCAATTTTGTATAAAAGTTTCAACTTAATTTAAAAAAAATACTTATATCGTTACATCTTTGTAACTTTAGTTATATACTTCAATGATCGCATCATTCAGGAGAATAACTCAATATGATTCCTAAATGAAAATTTTAACTTAGAAAAAATAGAATTAATTTTGATGCCTTGGTTGATTGCTCCGATACGCATCTGAAACATATCATTTCTTATCTTTAAAGTGTACTAAAATTAGTTTAAAATGATATACTTTTCCATGATCTTGATTGAAAACAAATGTTTCTAAATATATAACTTTATTTTGATATTAAAAAGATTCATTGTATTTCATGTATACATTGCTGTGAATCTATGAGTAAGAAATTAAATTCTATAAACATTCATCTGAATGATCTTCTATATCCCTTTCTGCATGATTGTTGCTTCCATCACTAAAAGAAAAAGCTATTTTTAAAAGAGTGAATGCTCCTAAAGCTAGAACATTTTAACTCACTCAAATGACTCTTAAAAGAAAGAAAATGTAATTACTTTTGAAAGAAATTGAGCTTCAAATGAATTATTTTTTGATTAATATTTCAGTATATTTTCTCAAAGATTAAGAGGAAGCATAACTTGTTCCTGAAAGATGAAAAAGAGTGATTGCTATAAATTTTGAAAAACTCTATATCACTTTACATTCTTGATATCATAGAATTTCAGTTTTATTCACGCTTATCATTAACATCTAAAATTCAACAAAAAGAAAAGAATGATTAAAGAAGAATGCATCTTTTGAGGGGGAACTTTAGACAATTCAATCTCTCTAGATTTTGCATCTTATTCAAAAGTCACCATCATATGATGCATACCTTGAATATTTTATGAATTGATGAACCTCCTTGTGTTGCCATTACTTGTCTTAATTATATATAGCCTATACTTTGAGTTTAATTCTATAGAGCATTTATTATTTCAAATGATTATGATTTGATACTTGCAAATATGCTCTCAATGGGTTAAGTTGAAAATATGCTGAAATTTGTAGAAAATATATTTTCAAGATTAACAATTTGAATGTTTTATTGAAAATTATCTTCAAATTCTAAACTCTTAAATGGAATGATTAATTAAGAGAGAGAAAGAAAATTTCAGAGGGAGAGATCATATGGAACTTAATTTCATAAATCCATAACTAAAGACAAGAGAAAGAATACTAAATGAGAAGTGATCCTAATACTCTCCAATATGTATTATAAATATCTGAAATTTAAATCTGAAAATCTCTATTATACATCTTGAGGCTTGCTATTTAGTTAATATATCTTATGCATCAATCATGAACCAAATTGCAATTCAAACATGATATTATATTTTTCGAGTATATAAGTTTTGATATTATACTCTAAAAAAATGATTAGATTGCTCTCATGTTGCTATATATTTAATATATTGGGCAAAAGATCTTAAATAAACAAGCTTTCATAATTGTTATTAAAGATCTTTCAAAAAAAAAGAGGTTAGATTTTTATTCGTGCTTCTTTGAATATCAGTCTTAATGCTCCTTGAATTAACTTGAAAAAGGTTCCACCTACACTTGATTTGAAAACTATCTTTGGAATCACATTCGATGTGCTCTCCTTATAATTTGCTCTGAAATCATCTTAATTGGCTCTGACCTATGCTGATTAATCTCATTCTGACATTATTGCCTTGAGTTATATGATTCATATTCTTGCAATAATTTGACATGCATTAACTGAAAATCAGAGTACAATAAGAAAAAGAAATATTTGAGTATCATTATCTTTGCGCTTAATGTTTCATTATCTTGCAACCTTTTTGATGTTGTCAAAAAGGGAGAGAAATAGTATATGCTCATAATGTTTTATATGTTGATTATGTTAAGCTGATTAAATCTAAAGCATTATCATGAAGTATATTTTAAAGATATATGTTTTCTACTTCATGTAACTTAGTTATGCATTAGTTCTAGAACCCAATCTATTTTATATTGCACATACTCCAAGTTTTGTCATCATCAAAAAGGGGGAGATTGATGACCCAAAGATTGATTTAAAGATTAATTTTGATGATCACAAAACCTTGAAGTATAATTACTAATGCTTGTGTTGCAAGAAGAAAGATAATTTGTTTTGCAAGGAACATAGCAAGTTGGAAAAATACAAGAAGGCCTCAAAAGCTCTCAAGAAAAGTTGGAAGAAAGCTACACTTCACTGGCCCAAGTTTCAAGTTCAAAAGATTCAAGTTGGAGGAGCAAATTCAAAGAAAGATTCAAAAGAATAGTCCTCGAGTCGACTCCTAGAAGTTCAGAGTCGACTCTGGCACTCTGGAGTTTCAAGGAACAGTGCTCGAGTCGACTCTGAGACTCTATGAGTCGACTCCGACTGAGAATAGACAAAAAGACAGAGAGTTGATTTTCAGCGCTACAGTGCTCGAGTCGACTCCAACTTCAGCGCTACAGTGCTCGAGTCGACTCCCAGCTACAGTGCCGGCAGACTCCTATTCACGAGTCGACTCCTGTTTCAGCCGAGTCGACTCCTGCTTCAGCCGAGTCGACTCGAGCACGCTGGGAGGCATAATGGCTAGTTTTTTCTTGACTCCAACGGCTCTATTTTTGTCTCTAACGGCTAGATTTTTGTTCCCACTCCCTTTAAAGCTATAAAATCAAGGGGAGAGCAAGGGGAGAAAATAAGGAAGTGGGAGAAAACACATAGGAAAGAGATTTCAAAGAGATTTCAAGAGAAACCTCTCAAAAACACAAAAGGGCCATTCAAAGCAAAAAGGAGAGAAGAAGAGCATCCAAGTGAATCCCAAAGCTTCCTCTCCAATTGTGTACTACCTCAATGATCCTCTATGTTGACCCCCTAATGGATTTTGATGAATACAAAACACTAGAGTTTAATTCCATTTATCTTAACAATTTACTTGAGGATTTCAGGTGATTAACTAAGAATATTGTTAAGAAATGTCTAGGCAAGTTTCCATATTTTTCAAGAATTTATTGAAGAATTTTTGAGTTGAAGAAAACAGATCAGGGACAGCCGAGACGTCTCCGGGTCGTCTCAGAGACATCTCTGGCACAAACAGGAAGAATTGGCATGTCTGGAGACGTCCCCGGCACCTGGCGAGGCGTCTCGCAGGGTCGGAGTCGACTCCCGACACTGCGGAGTCGACTCTCTCAGAGGCGGCAGAAAGGCCGATTTCAAGGGATGCGCGAGTCGTCTCCATAGAAAGCGGAGTCGTCCCCGCAAGTAAAAAGCAGACTTCCCGAGTCGTCCCCAGAGAGTGCGGAGTCGACTCTCTCAGAGAATTCCAGAGGACATATTTTTCAGAGATAAAACAGCGGAGTCGTCCCCGAGGCAGCGGAGTCGTCCCCATGCAAAAAGCGTAAACATCCCGAGACGTCCCCGTAAAGTGCCGAGCCGACTCTCTCAGAAAAACAGAAAAACAAGAAGTCAAAGAGTCCTTCTGCGGAGTCGTCCCCGTAAAGCGCAGAGTCGACCCCAAACAACGTCAAAAGAAAGTTTATACAGCGGAGACGTCTCCGGAGCGCCTGGGACGCGACTGACACACTTTTTCAGGTTTGTTTGAATTTCAAACTTCCATATCTTTGTGTCTAACGGCTATATTTGCTTTTTGGTCTATAAAAGGGAGCTCTTGAGTGCCTTCCTACAACTTCTAACCAACTCAACACAAGATCATTCAAGAGAGAAGAAAGAAAAAGAGGTTCAAGGGAGTTAGAGCTTTCAAGAGGAGAAATCAAGCGCATTCAAGCCTTCCCATTAGATTTCGTGCTCAACTACTCACTCCCACTCGGCATTCAAAGCTCACATTCAAGCCAACGCGATTCACATCGGAAGAACCATCATTTCCCAAGCTTCCAACGGCCAAAAGGGTTCTTCCGGGTTTTAATATTTCTCATTTTTATATTTGCTTCATTAAGAGCTTTTAAATCCTTGTAAAACTTTTCATTATTGTGCTTGTTCCAGTCAAGGGACTTGGAACAAGGGAAAGGCATCCCAAGCCTAGGTGAAATTGGGGGATTGTAGGGTTCGTTGTTAGCCCGGAGTAAAACAACGAGTTGGGTAGTGCACTCGCAAAACTACCGGACTGTAATCTTGGATTATAGTGAAAATTCCCAAAGGTGCTTTGGGGAGTGGATGTAGGAGCAGTGGAAGCTCCGAACCACT
>NW_024069535.1:0-39108 GCF_009389715.1 Phoenix dactylifera
CGAGACAACTGAGTTTTACTAATTCGTTCATCTGGAAAAGAAGAAAGCTATAAGCTTAACAACGAATAAATTCTTAATTGTACACACTTCAATTTAAAGAGAAATTCACCAATTTTTTAAAAAAAAACCAATTCAATACACATTTTTTTTATTAAAATAACAAGTAAAGAAGTATGATAATACACAAATAATGGCTATGCATACAATATGAAGATTACCACTAACTCAATAGCTAAAATAATTTACAATTTCCAAGTTTGGACATGCTTAAATAATACATCATGATAAATAACTTATTTAACTTTCAGTTTGTTGTCCATTTTCATCATGATATTAGGCAACCAATGTCATGATTCACCCTATGACAAGCATCTTCTGTTACACGATCATGATTTGCCCCATGATAGGCTTCAATCGGTTGTCATGATTTGCCTAATGACAGGCATCAATCAACTATAAAAATGTCGCACAAAAATCCATAACAATAGTCCCAATAATAACAACACAATTAAATCTATCAATAAAACTCAGTATCAAAAACTCATGAAGTTTTTATTCTATAATCCCTTTTATACATAATTGATCCCATGCCATGTGAACTACATTATGTATACACTCACTAATACGAAGAATGCAACCACTTCAATAAAACATGTAATAAAACTTCCACAAAAAAGTGGCTTATAGGAAAAATACAATTCTAAAATTCTAATAGATTAAAGAGTACATAAAGAGAGAACTTGCCTCAAAAATACTTGTGAACAACAAAAAATATCTCAACACCTCAACATATCAAAATAATAATGCCAATACAAAATTAATTAAATAAATGAGAACTCATATTGTAAGGATCCATGGAGGCATGTGTTTGGTCTCTTATTGGCTATGCACTACGTAGATCTTGGATACTTAATAACATCTTACGACTAGCTTTTTTAGATGAGGCACTGAGTTGTTACAAATTATATCATAGCAGATCCGGCCTATGACCCATATAGACTAAGAGACAGCTGCAACACGGGTCCATTTTAGGTTGACCATAAGTGTTTGTGATTAGATTTGTGGTACTTGTAATTAGATTTGAATAGATTTGGACCATGAGCTTGGCAAGATACTAGGGTTTAAACAAGGAAGTATGTGAAGATTCATGTGGGCATGTGTTTAGTCTCATATTTATTATCTACTAGGTAAATCTTGGGTACTTATTCAATATCAAAGAACCCAAATAACACCTTTTTGACAAGCATTTTTTAGTAAGATCCTATATTGTTACAAATAGTATCAGAGTAGATCTAACCAATGGTCCATGTGGATAAGAGAACACTGCAACATGCGTCTATTAGGTTGACTACAAGCTAATTGTTTGTGGAATTTGTAAATTAGATTTGTGGAACTTATAATTAGATTTGCAATAGATTTAAACTTTTATCCTGATGCAGATGCCAAGTCTTAAACTGGGGGAGTTTTTGAGGACCCTTGTGGGTGTGTCTTTAGTCCTACATTAGATATGAATCGGATAGATCTTAGGTACTTAATAATACCTTAAGGTAGGAATGGCAAGTGGTAGGGTACCTGCAAAATTTGCCTTATCTGTATCTGAATCCATTTAAAATCCTACAGCCCAAACCTTAACAAGTTTTAATTTTAAATCCCAAACCCTTTCCAAATCCTATAGGGCTTTGCTAAATAGATCCTATTAGGGTTCGGGATAGTTTGGGTATCCGAAAATATCTGGCCAGCTGCCATCCTATCTTAAGTCTAGCCTTTTTGGATGGGGTCTAGATTGTTACACATATACTCATAAATATATATCAAATTAAAGTGATTGCAACTCTATCTACAATACACTCACACTTTTTATTGAACATTGCACAAGCACCATATAATTGAAATTACCATATCCCAACAATCTATATTTCTGTTGAATTGTCCAATTCTACAAATTAATCTTGCCAAGAGATCTTAGTTATATTTTCGATCTCTTGTAGTGATCAAATTAGCCAAAGCTCAAAGCATAAATTCTCGAAGTCACCTTGAAATAGGTATTTTTCATCCTAAATGGATATGTATACATCAAGTTATGTCTCCAAAATCATGCTAAATATAGAACTTATGCCAAATTTTCAGCCCATTTTAACCCATATATTGACTAAATCAATAAAGATTTAGTACAAAAATGTGGGTCCCAAAGTTAGCTTCAAAATGAGCATATATATAAGTTATCCTCAATAGCAATTGCCCAACTTTTAAAAATGGTTATCACATAACAGGGGCTCCTCTCCCTATATTTCCTCAATATGTGATATTCTAGTTCCGGATTCTTGTGAAAGAACTCATAAAAAAGTGCAAGGTAAGATCTGTGAGAAAGAAATGGAAGAGAGATGAGAAAGAGAGTTATGAGAGAGAGATTACAAGGGAGATAGAGAGAGGAAGAGGGCTTGGTTAAGAGGTTATGTGTAAAAGAGAAATGGTAGATTGAAGAGAGAATTATGAGAGAAAAGTGACCATGAGTAGCGGTAGGCAAACGTGTGAACCAAAAGAAACACAGAGAGAGAGGGATAAGGTTGGTTTAGGTTGAGGTTTAGAATCTTCTAATTGGGCTGATCTAATAGGTTGTGTTAGTAGGTCATTATCTAGCCATTACACAAATAATGGTGACCACGAGAAATCTCCAATCATCAAGCCACTGCCACAAGTCTTGGAGCTAAAGAGAGATGAGATGGTAATATGTGTGATAGAAAAAAATATTTTCAACCTGAACATGTTGCCTCAAACCACCAAATATTTATGATGGCGAAACTACTATTACCATGGACACGAGGTTGTTAGATGTATGCCCTAGAAGCCAATCTGGCTGACACATTATTAATTCTAGGGACATAATTTTGTACTTGACTATTTATTATTGAATAAATAAAAGGCATCTTTTCATTCATATTAATTATGTGTCTATGAATCGTCCAAGAAATTAATAAGATGATGATGCATATTCTCAAGAGTTGAGAATTTGAGCCATGTATCATTGGTGATTAATTTCTAAATGCTCCTGATCAATGGATCATCACGAGGACGGTGATCGATCCGATCAGTGCACAGATCACTTTCCTTCTGGATGGACGAGACTTGAGTCCACAGTGTAGGGACACTGAAGTGATAGTGCAGGTGCTTGTTAGAGAACAAGGGTACTGAGCGTGACCAAGACAAGAAGTTACTTGGACGTCTATCCACTCATCAGTGACTTGCTTGATGTTGCAGTAGTATGACTGGTCCTTTGACCTGCGGTGCTTCGGCTACTCACAGTGAGGTTATTGTAGTTTGACTACACGTATACATGGTCTCTAGTCATATGGGTCCTTGTAGTATAGATTGGCTGCAGTAAGTTCACTGTAGGAGTAGGGTATGCACTTACATGGAATCTATCGACCTTGATAGAAGAGGAGTGATCCTATGTGATTTGTTAGACTGAGTTCTAAGACCTTGGCCATGGCAGTAATACAAAGTAGAGAAAGAGTTTTCCACTATCGAACTCGAGTCAAATAAATCTTGACATATGACAGACGAAGGGGTTTGACGAGTTATCCATGACCTCCATCCTGTAGGGATCCACGATAGAAGGACTGTATCACATGATAACTGCACCTAGAGGTTCATCATTCTATTCTGCTGGGTAGCCACTACATGCTGCTAGGTGTCACTGGTGGATGGTGGGACTCATAGGGATTATCTCGATGATCGATAAGCCCTAATGAGTAGAGTTGGAATCGTTCTGACCCATTGAAAGGAGTTTTCAATGATATTGTGATAGAGATCACAATATATCTCACTACCAGTCAGAGTAGAACCTATGGGGTCACACACACTAGAGGCATTGACCGATCCGATGGTTGAATCGTGATTAGGAATCACAAGTAATCAAATCGATTGATAATAAGCTGAAGAAGGAACAAAGAGAATTAATTAATTGGACTTAAAACAAGAGTCCTACTTGGAGTAGGATTCCTAGAGTCCTAATTGGATTAGGACTAGGAATCCTACTTGGACTGAGATTCCTACTTGGACTGGGATTCCTACTTGGACTGGGAATCCTATTTGGAGTAGGACTGGGATTCCTACTTGGAGTAGGATTCCTACAATCCTAATTAGATTAGGAGTTTTGAATTAAATTTGGATTCCTACTTGGAGTAGGATTCCTAGAGTCATAATCGGATTAGGACTTCGAATTCAAATTAGAGTCCTAATTGGATTAGAACTAGAATTAAACAAGTCCTAATTGGATTAGGATTTCTTAAGTCCTAATTAATTATTAATCTAATGAATCAACATGACTCCTAATTGGATTAGGATTGAAGAGTTCATTCAAGTTCTAATTGGATTAGGACTAGCATAGATTGAACCCAATTGATTCATGATTTGGACTAAACCAAATAGGAGCCCTAGATGCCTTTATAAGGCTTTGAAAGGAGGTGCCCTAATGATAAGTGAAGCCCTCCTCCTCTCCATCACGTGGCCACCCTCCTCTCCTCTCTTTGCAGCCACCAACAACAAAGGGAAGAAAAGGATCTTGGTGGCCTCCTTCTTCCTCCACCGTTTGGTTCCAACGCAAGGAAGAAAAAGAAGGCTGCAGGGCTTCGTTCCTCTTCTTCTCTTCATCCTTCTTCTTCCTCCTCCCAAGCACAATCAAAGATTGATTGAAAGGGAGGATATCAGCCATCAAAGTTATCTCTGCAAGGGAGCTAGCACCCCGGGGAGATAGAAAGCTTGGATCGGTTTTCTGCTTCGTGTGGATACCCGTAGAGGCCGGGCACTTGAACGGCTTCAAGCGAACCTTCATCCTAAACCACGATCATCAGTTTGCGGTGATCATCTACCCGCACAAAGGTGAAGATCTGATCTTCTAATGCTATTTAAAAGTTTTTAATTCTTATCTATCTACAAACGGTTCATGAAACAACGTTCATGCGATGAACGTCGATCCCGCACATGCTGATTCCGCTGCCATCTGATTTTTTTGAATTTTCTGCGGCATGGGCGGGTTCCCAACAGAGGTTTGCCAAGACAACACGTAAGAAAGAAAAAGGAGGAAGGGGGGGAGAGAATAGGGGCGAGGGGAAGAAAAGAGAAGGGCACAGGGAGAGGAGGCTTCTCGGCTAAAAAAAAAATAGCAATGAGGCTAGGGCTAAGGGATGCTTGAAAAGGAGAGAGAGTTGTGGAGTCTCTATGAAAAAACTAGAGAAAGACTATTTAGATTTTATTGTTATATAGATGTAATTATTAAAAAATAATAGTTTGGAGAAAAGCTCCCTCTCTATTCTCCTCTAAACTGCTCTAGAGCATACATGTACGGGCCATGATTAACTATAGGTAGGGGACTATGCAACCATCAATATAGCCAGTTATGGCCAAGTACTTATAATGAAAGAAATCTTAAGTCCTTTACTTAGGATTCGATATGACACTGCATGCTACTACAAACTATTGTTGTTTAGATGCTATTGTTGCTTTCTAGACTAAGAAAGAAGAAATTATGTCCAAGTATAGACTCTCATTTGTTGCCTTCCTACTATAAAATAAAATATTACAAAAAACTATACTCTAACATATACTAATTCCTAACTAATTGATAAAAAATAGACATCCAATTCGACAAAATGATTTTTATTTGTATTTTTCAAACGATAATTTTACCCCATAAAATCAAAATCTACTCCAAAATTGAACACCTAGTTCAAAAATTAAACTCAGTTACCAAACTAATTGTTATAACCTAATCTAATCAAGCAACTCGTCTATAACCCATCTTTTTTGATGAATGTGTCACAATCAAAAATAACTTAAAATAAGAAGGTATTGGAATATACTTTATAGAAATACATAAATGACATACCAAGCATCCTTAAGTACAAATATCAATTATTGCTATGATAGGCTATTCTATATTGTACCTAGAATGTTGCATGTTGAATGCAGTTAGTTGAAAATTCTAAGATATGTACGAGCCAAAACAAACAATATATTTATAAATTGTCTAGATGAATTTCTATAAAAAATTTGAGTTTCGTAGTAGTATAGATACTTAAAAAAGAATTAATTGTACAATTAAATCTTGTCCCTTAGTTATACAAAGGATAAATAGGTGGTTTGTTAACCAATACTATCCATTATTATTAAGGGGACCCCAATGCATGAGGATCCTCCCACTATAAGGTATGGAGAGGGTTAGATATATACAGCCTTACCCTTGTGTGCAGAGGCGTTGCTTCTGTATTTTTAACCTATGGAACCTAAAGTCATAATGGAGTAATCTTATACCATTACACCAAGACTCGCCCTCTAAATCTGTTGTAACTTAAAAAAAATGAAACCTAGGACTAGTATCTCTCTCACTATTATAGATCTCTATTCACCATCTATCATTATGTATCAACCTATCATAGCTAAGGATGAAACTTCTATACAACACAATAATATGGAAAGAAACAGATTGAAATGCAAATTTTAAGTAGAAGACAAGTTGAATCAGAGTGAAAAATTTTGATACCTTAAAATTACTGGAGTAAGGAGAAAAGATTAAAACTTCATAGAATCACAAATTGAACATAGGAAAGAACATTCATAGAGGACTCAAACGTTTAACCACAAAAATTAGAAAGGAAAGGGTGAGAGATGGGAAGGGAGGAGGGAGGAAAGAGCAAGATCATGGGATTTCAAAAAGGGGTGTGTTGATTATGTAAGAGGAATTAGCGAAAGTGCTTGTTAAGCAAAAGAGATAAGGAAGAGAGATGTGACAAGAAGAGAGAGAGATAGGAAGATAAGTATTTCAAATGAAAAGAAGAAATACATGGGATTTGAGAAGAGGAGGTGCTAAGGATTGGAGATATTAGGAAGTAGATACTAGTAGCCTTCACCTCCTCTTTCTATCCTACACAAGACATTGAGTCTCTCTCATTGAATATTGATGGCCCTTGTCTTTCATCTGTTAGAAAACCCGCCCATGCCGCAGAAAATTAAAATTTTTCAGATGCAGCGGAAGAGGCATGCACGGGGTCATACGTTCATCTCATGAACGTTGTTTCAAAAACCGTTCGTAGATGGATTAGGATTAAAACTTTTTAAATAATTAGGAAATCAGATCTTCACCTTGTGCGGGTAAATGATCACCGCAAACTGAAGTTCGTGGTTTAGGATGAAGGTTCGTTTGAAGCCGTTCAAGTGCCCGGCCTCTACGGGTATCCACACGAAGCAGAAAACCGATCCAAGCTTTCTATCTCCCCGGGGTGCTAGCTCCCTTGCTGAGATAACTTTGATGGCTGATATCCTCCCTTTCAATCAATCCTTGATTGTGCTTGGGAGGAGGAAGAAGAAGGATGAAGAGAAGAAGAGGAACGAAGCCCTGCAGCCTTCTTTTTCTTCCTTGCGTTAGAACCAAACGGTGGAGGAAGAAGGAGGCCACCAAGATCCTTTTCTTCCCTTTGTTGTTGGTGGCTGAAAAGAGAGGAGAGGAGGGTGGCCACATGATGGAGAGGAGGAGGGCTTCACTTTTTATTAGGGCACCTCCTTTCAAAGCCTTATAAAGGCATCTAGGGCTCCTATTTGGTTTAGTCCAAATCATGAATCAATTGGGTTCAATCTATGCTAGTCCTTAATCCAATTAGAACTTGAATGAACCATGACTCAATTGAACTCTTCAATCCTAATCCAATTAGGAGTCATGTTGATTCATTAGATTAATAATTAATTAGGACTTAAGAAATCCTAATCCAATTAGGACTTGTTTAATTCTAGTCCTAATCCAATTAGGACTCTAATTTGAATTCGAAGTCCTAATCCGATTAGGACTCTAGGAATCCTACTCCAAGTAGGAATCCAAATTTAATTCAAAACTCCTAATCTAATTAGGATTGTAGGAATCCTACTCCAAGTAGGAATCCCAGTCCTACTCCAAATAGGATTCCCAGTCCAAGTAGGAATTCCAGTCCAAGTAGGAATCTCAGTCCAAGTAGGATTTCTAGTCCTAATCCAATTAGGACTCTAGAAATCCTACTCCAAGTAGGACTCTTGTTTTAAGTCCAATTAATTAATTCTCTTTGTTCCTTCTTCAGCTTATTATCAATCGAATTGATTACTTGTGATTCCTAATCACGATTCAACCATCGGATCGGTCAATGCCTCTAGTGTGTGTGACCCCATAGGTTCTACTCTGACTGGTAGTGAGATATATTGTGATCTCTATCACAATATCATTGAAAACTCCTTTCAATAGGTCGGAACGATTCCAACTCTACTCATTAGGGCTTATCGATCATCGAGATAATCCCTATGAGTCCCACCATCCACCAGTGACACCTAGCAGCATGTAGTGGCTACCCAGCAGAATAGAATGATGAACCTCTAGGTGCAGTTATCATGTGATACAGTCCTTCTATCGTGGATCCCTACAGGACGGAGGTCATGGATAACTCGTCAAACCTCTTCGTCTGTTATATGTCAAGATTTATTTGACTCGAGTTCGATAGTGGAAAACTCTTTCTCCACTTTATATTACTGCCCTGGCCAAGGTCTTAGAACTCAGTCTAACAAATCACATAGGATCACTCCTCTTCTATCAAGGTCGATAGATTTCATGTAAGTGCATACCCTACTCCTACAGTGAACTTACTGCAGCCAATCTACACTACAAGGACCCATATGACTAGAGACCATGTATACGTGTAGTCAAACTACAATAACCTCACTGTGAGTAGCCGAAGCACCGCAGGTCAAAGGACCAGTCATACTACTGCAACATCAAGCAAGTCACTGACGAGTGGATAGACGTCCAAGTAACTTCTTGTCTTGGTCACGCTCAGTACCCTTGTTCTCTAACAAGCACCTGCACTATCACTTCAGTGTCCCTACACTGTGACTCAAGTCTCGTCCATCCAGAAGGAAAGTGATCTGTGCACTGATCGGATCGATCACCGTCCTCGTGATGATCCATTGATCAGGAGCATTTAGAAATTAATCACCAATGATACATGGCTCAAATTCTCAACTCTTGAAAATATGCATCATCATCTTATTAATTTCTTGGACGATTCATAGACACATAATTAATATGAATGAAAAAATGCCTTTTATTTATTCAATAATAAATAGTCAAGTACAAAATTATGTCCCTAGAATTAACAATGTGTCAGCCAGATTGGCTTCTAGGGCATACATCTAACAATCTCCCACTTGCACTAAAGCCAATCAGTCATATATCTAAGCCCCATCTTCTCAAGGTGGGCTTCAGTCTTTTGCTGACTTAGCTGCTTAGTGAACGGGTCTGCCATGTTATCCGTGGAGTCTACTCTCTGCACCTCTACATATTTCTTCTCAATATAGTCGCGTATGAGGTGGAAGCGCCGCTCTATGTGCTTGGACTTCTGATGAGACCTTCGCTCCATAGCTAGTGCTATGGTGCCAATGTTATCGCAGTAAAGTGTTATGACATCTAATGACATTACACCTAACTCTGCAATGAACTTTTAACTAGAAGGTTTCCACTGCACCCTTAGATACGGCTTAACATTCAGCTTCTAAGGTAGAATCTATAATGATTGGTTGTTTGGAACTCTTCCAACTTACTGAACCACCATTGCACATATCTTGATGTAGACTTTCTATCATCAATATGTGTGCATCCTTCTACCTTCAACTCTGATCTTCTCCCAAAAACCAAGAACATATCCTTAGTTCTTCTCAAGTACTTAAGACTGTTCTTCACAGCTATCCAGTGCTTTTTGCCTGGATCTGATTGACATATGCTCGTGACATTCACAGCATTTACTATATCAAGTCTTGTACATAGCATGGCATACATGAGGCTCCCTATTGCTAATGCATAGGGGATCTTGCTCATGCATTGAATCTCTTCAGATGTGTTGGGGCACATCTTCTTGGAGAGATTAATTTCATGCCTTAGGGGTAAGAGACTCCTTTTAGAGTTTTTCATGCTGAACTTTTTCAGCACTTCCTCTATGTACATCTTCTGTGATAGGCCAAGCATCATTTTAGATCCATCTCTATAGACCTTTATTCCCAAAATATAGGATGCTTCCCCAAGGTCTTTCGTGGAGAACCTTTTTGACAACCTGACCTTGACCGAGGTTAGCATGGAAATATCATTTCCTATCAGGAGGATGTCGTCCACGTACAGTACGAGAAATACAACAGCACTCCCACTAACCCTTTTGTAAACACATGGTTCCTCTTCGTTTTTGATGAAATCAAACGTTTTGATTGCGTCATCGAAACGAGTGTTCCAACTCCGAGATGCTTGCTTTAGTCCATATATGGACTTTTGCAGCTTGCAGACCTTGTGATCTCCATCACTGGAAGTGAAACCCAAAGGCTGTTTCATATAGATGTTTTCATCAAGATATCCATTCAGGAAAGCTGTTTTCACATCCGTCTGCCAGATTTCATAATCATGAAATGCTGCAATGGCAAGCAATGTTCGGATGGATTTCAGCATCGCTACAGGTGAAAAGGTCTCCTGATAGTCAATGCCCTCGCGCTGACTATACCCTTTCGCCACAAGCTTTGCCTTATAGGTCTCTACCTCTCCATCTGAACCTATCTTCCTTTTGTAGATCCATTTGCATCCAATAGGTACAATACCTTCTGGTGGATCTACTAAGGTCCAGACTTGGTTGGAATGCATGGAGTCTAACTCTGACTTCATAGCTTCCATCCATTTTTCGGAATCGATATCAGATATCGCCTCGTCGTAGGTTTTGAGATCCTGCGTGTGATCCCTATCTCCCACTAGGAATATTTCCTCGGTATCCTCTTCTAGTATACCTAAGTATCTATCGGGAGGATGGGAGACCCTACTTGATCTGCGAGGTGGTTGAGGGACATCGTGTACTGGCTCTGTATTAATGGGTTCGCTCGTTGCTTTTCAGAGACTTTCTCTTCAAGCTCAATTTTCCTCCCACTGCCTCTATCAAGGATAAACTATTTTCATGAAGATAGCATGGCGTCTCACAAACACTTTGTGATCCTTTGAGATGAAAAAATCGTATCCTAATAACTCTTTCAGGATATCCTAATAAAACGAGCATTAATTGTCCTATCCTCTAACTTGTCCGCCTGTTGTCGCTTGACGTGGGCCGGACATCCCCAAATCTTGAGATGACCAAGACTCGGCTTCTTACCATGTCATATCTCATATGGTGTGGTAGGAACGGACTTTAGAGGGAATTCTATTCAATAAGTAAATAGCTAAAAATAGGGCATCTATCTAAAGAAACAAGGGTAAATCAGTGAAGCTCATCATGGATCGGACCATATCCAATAGAGTCCGATTCCTCCTCTCCGACACTCCGTTGAACTGAGGTGTACCAGGAGGAGTCCATTATAAAACTATACCATTCTTCTTGAGATAATCACGGAACTCTCCACTAAGGTATTTACCTCTTCGATCTGATCGAAGAACCTTAGTGAGTTTTTCTATATATTTTTCTACTTCATATTTAAACTCTTTGAACCTTTCAAAAGTTTCATATTTGTGTCTCATACACATATCCATACCGTGAGTAATCATCAGTAAAATGAAGTAAAAAATTACAACCCCTAGCCTGCACATCGAATGGGCCACACACATCAGTGTGTACTAGGGTAAGTATTTGAGTGGACCTCCCTGTGTCCTACAAAGAATAATTTGGCCATCTTTCCTTGAAGGCAGAATTCACAAATCAAATATGACTCGAAAGTCAATGAGCCCAAAAGCTCATGTTTCTCCAATTTGTTTATTCTGTCTTCTCCTATATGGCTAAGCCTGAGGTGCCTTAAATACTTTAGATTTATCTCATTTTTGGATCTATTAGATCCTATGGTATTCACTGTTTGCTCAGATATATTCACAGATACATCCATATGTATGTGATAGAGACTGTCAATCTTAAAACCATGTTGAATCAATTTAATTTTTAAATAAATAAAAATCTTTCTGTGCTAAATAAAATACAGAAATCAAATTTCTGCTAGCAATAGGTAACAGTCCCTAAGTATCCTGAGCATATCTGACATACCTTCTGAAGGTCTGTCACCCTTCATGTTCTTTATGCTTCCCATGTATGTAGGACAGTTCCTCTTCCAATGGCCATCCATGATGCAATGGAAACACTTTTCCTTGCAATTGGCCTTTTTCTTGGAACTTCCTTACTTGGTGTTTTCTTAGTCTTCTGCTTCTTCGCAGGCTTCTTCTTCTTCCAAATAGACTCTCTCTTGAAAGTAGAAACCAACTTGACAGCGAAAACGATGCCCCTTGAACTTCTTCAAGGTCCCTAAGGTAGTTACCAATTTATTTAACAATTCTATTTTAGTGCATACAACCTTGTTCATATGGTAGTTTACTATAAACTATTCATATGAAGTTGGAAGGGATTGCGGGATCAAATCCGTTTGCAATTCCTTGTGCATGGTCATGCCAAGCTTCTCAAGCTTCTCTAAGTCCTTTATCATGGTCAAACCATGATCATGGACAGACTGCCCATCGTGCATCTTGGCTTTCAAGAGCCTCTTGGACACTTCAAACCGAGCTGCGTGACTCTGATCACCATACAACTCTTGCAGGTGATTTAATATGTTCCTGGCAGTCTTCATGTTCTCATGCTGGCATTGTAATGCATTGGACATGGATGCCATTGTGCAACACCTAACTTTATTGTCATTTTCGTCCACTTAACAAGCGTCTTACGCTGATCAGTGATCGGACGGATTGGTAACATGGGGATTCCATGGTCTAGCATATACCCGAATTTCTCACAATTCAAAACTATTTTTGAAATTTGCTGAGCCAATCTTTATAATTGGGTTTGGTCAAACGGTTGTTCTATAGGATATGAGTTAAGAGTCTAGAAGCTGACTTTATAATCCTTAGAGAGTAAAGATTCTAGTTAGACTTTTGTACTTGATCCTAATCTGTTCTAAGGTCTTTTAGAACAAATGCAACTCCCACTATTTTCTCGAATTCCTCACACTCCCCTGGTAGGAAAACGAAAATTCCACACGACTAGGGTTTCTAGTGGGTACTGCGGTCCCATCGATTTACATGCCACCTCACCTAACAGTTATTGGTGACACATAGATTGATGAATGTACAACTCTTGTACAATGCTTCTCAAGCATGTTGCAGTGCTACTTGGTCTCTAAGTCATGAAAACCTCACCTAACAGTTATTGGTTCCATTTCTTAGTTAAGTCAGACCCACCGTATAACCGTAGAAATAAAGTCGTCATTGGGTCCTCACCTAACAGTTATTGGTGCCCAACCCCACCTTTACCCTACAACATCTCATGTCTATAGAGAGGTCTAGCCCCCCGATGCAACTTGACCACTGTATCCAGCCGAGACAAATCAACATCAGAAAGGCCTTAGCAGCTCTACTACAGTGGAAGACCTATTGACTTAATATTGGTTAATCAGGTCTTAGTGTTTGCAACTTGAGCTCTTCATAAGAGGTAATCGAACAATTGGCCAGGTAAGCAGGTGGGAGGCTCCCCTTACTCAGAGAGTAAGGTCCTAATTAAGTAACCACCTTTCATGCTTTCCTAGACACCAATTAGATCAATTAATCTAATATGACTTGCTCATGTTGGTTCACTCTTGACTTGATTGAGGAGATTTTAATTAAGGTCTCAATTGGGTTTGCTACATCACATGTAAACCTATCTACCCGACTCTCATTCACATCACATGCAAACGGCACATTGCAGGCAGTTATAATCGCAGCAATAATTAAAGCTAAACTTTAAATAGGTGATGATCATGGATTCTAGTTAGGTCGTATTACAAGCACATGCACGTCAATCGATCAACTGGTCTTCAACTCTTGAATTGGTTCCAAGCCTCCTTGATTCGATCCTTGATCAACTCTTGATCCAATCGCCATCAACCGCTTAGATCACCTGTTCATCTCATGTCTTGTCTTCAACTTGATCGTTGACGTACATCACATCACAGAAATACAACCAGATGTAAACTAAAAATAATAATAAATTACATCTCCTTTTAGAAGGCACGCAGGCCTCTCAAAACATCAAATAAGATGCATGCAAGCATCTGAAAAATTACATGACATCACAGATCACATCGCAGGTCATTACATTTGATACCAAAAGGGTTTGAATCCTATGATCATCACCACATGCAGCAATTATAATTTTCAGATCTGAAAACTAACTGATTATCTCATGACATAGGTTGCTGATCATGCTAATCATGATTCTAAACTTTGTAATCTCATTAACAATGCAATTAGAATCATCATCTTATCAGATAAAAATTAGCATGCAAAAATCAGCACCCTAGAAAAAATCTGCATGCAGAAAATTTTCAGCATGCAGAAAATTTTCAGCATGCATAATCTTTCAATTTTCAGATCTAATAAGCCTACTAATAATTAATCCTTACCTTAATCTACGAAGCCTAGGCTCTGATACCACTGTTAGAAAACCCGCACATGCCGCAGAAAATTAAAATTTTTCAGATGCAGCGGAAGAGGCATGCACGGGGTCATACGTTCATCTCATGAACGTTGTTTCAAAAACCGTTCGTAGATGGATTAGGATTAAAACTTTTTAAATAATTAGGAAATCAGATCTTCACCTTGTGCGGGTAGATGATCACCGCAAACTGAAGTTCGTGGTTTAGGATGAAGGTTCGCTTGAAGCCGTTCAAGTGCCCGGCCTCTACGGGTATCCACACGAAGCAGAAAACCGATCCAAGCTTTCTATCTCCCCGGGGTGCTAGCTCCCTTGCAGAGATAACTTTGATGGCTGATATCCTCCCTTTCAATCAATCCTTGATTGTGCTTGGGAGGAGGAAGAAGAAGGATGAAGAGAAGAAGAGGAACGAAGCCCTGCAGCCTTCTTTTTCTTCCTTGCATTAGAACCAAACGGTGGAGGAAGAAGGAGGCCACCAAGATCCTTTTCTTCCCTTTGTTGTTGGTGGCTGAAAAGAGAGGAGAGGAGGGTGGCCACGTGATGGAGAGGAGGAGGGCTTCACTTTTTATTAGGGCACCTCCTTTCAAAGCCTTATAAAGGCATCTAGGGCTCCTATTTGGTTTAGTCCAAATCATGAATCAATTGGGTTCAATCTATGCTAGTCCTAATCCAATTAGAACTTGAATGAACCATGACTCAATTGAACTCTTCAATCCTAATCCAATTAGGAGTCATGTTGATTCATTAGATTAATAATTAATTAGGACTTAAGAAATCCTAATCCAATTAGGACTTGTTTAATTCTAGTCCTAATCCAATTAGGACTCTAATTTGAACTCGAAGTCCTAATCCGATTAGGACTCTAGGAATCCTACTCCAAGTAGGAATCCAAATTTAATTCAAAACTCCTAATCTAATTAGGATTGTAGGAATCCTACTCCAAGTAGGAATCCCAGTCCTACTCCAAATAGGATTTCCAGTCCAAGTAGGAATCCCAGTCCAAGTAGGAATCTCAGTCCAAGTAGGATTTCTAGTCCTAATCCAATTAGGACTCTAGAAATCCTACTCCAAGTAGGACTCTTGTTTTAAGTCCAATTAATTAATTCTCTTTGTTCCTTCTTCAGCTTATTATCAATCGAATTGATTACTTGTGATTCCTAATCACGATTCAACCATCGGATCGGTCAATGCCTCTAGTGTGTGTGACCCCATAGGTTCTACTCTGACTGGTAGTGAGATATATTGTGATCTCTATCACAATATCATTGAAAACTCCTTTCAATAGGTCGGAACGATTCCAACTCTACTCATTAGGGCTTATCAATCATCGAGATAATCCCTATGAGTCCCACCATCCACCAGTGACACCTAGCAGCATGTAGTGGCTACCCAGCAGAATAGAATGATGAACCTCTAGGTGCAGTTATCATGTGATACAGTCCTTCTATCGTGGATCCCTACAGGACGGAGGTCATGGATAACTCGTCAAACCTCTTCGTCTGTTATATGTCAAGATTTATTTGACTCGAGTTCGATAGTGGAAAACTCTTTCTCCACTTTATATTACTGCCCTGGCCAAGGTCTTAGAACTCAGTCTAACAAATCACATAAGATCACTCCTCTTCTATCAAGGTCGATAGATTCCATGTAAGTGCATACCCTACTCCTACAGTGAACTTACTGCAGCCAATCTACACTACAAGGACCCATATGACTAGAGACCATGTATACGTGTAGTCAAACTACAATAACCTCACTGTGAGTAGCCGAAGCACCGCAGGTCAAAGGACCAGTCATACTACTGCAACATCAAGCAAGTCACTGACGAGTGGATAGACGTCCAAGTAACTTCTTGTCTTGGTCACGCTCAGTACCCTTGTTCTCTAACAAGCACCTGCACTATCACTTCAGTGTCCCTACACTGTGACTCAAGTCTCGTCCATCCAGAAGGAAAGTGATATGTGCACTGATCGGATCGATCACCGTCCTCGTGATGATCCATTGATCAGGAGCATTTAGAAATTAATCACCAATGATACATGGCTCAAATTCTCAACTCTTGAAAATATGCGTCATCATCTTATTAATTTCTTGGACGATTCATAGACACATAATTAATATGAATGAAAAGATGCTTTTTATTTATTCAATAATAAATAGTCAAGTACAAAATTATGTCCCTAGAATTAACAATGTGTCAGCCAGATTGGCTTCTAGGGCAAACATCTAACATCATCCCCCTCTTAAATTCCAAAGTCTCCATCATAAAAAGTACGAGCAAGAGCATGAAAGAAAATAGGGACAAAATTGTTGACCCCCTAATGAATTTTGATGAATACAAAATACTAGAGTATAATTCCATTTATCTTAACAATTTATTTGAGAATTTTAGGTGATTAATTAATAATATTGTTAAGAAATGTCTAGGCAAGTTTCCATAATTTTTAAGGATTTATTGAAGAATTTTTTAGTTGAAGAAAATAGATCAGGGACAGCCGAGACGTCTCCGGGTTGTCTCAGAGACGTCTCTGGCACAAACAGGAAGAACTGGCACGTCTGGAGACGTCCCCGGCACCTGGCGAGGCGTCTCGCAGGGTCGGAGTCGACTCTCTCAGAGGCGGAGTCGACTCTCTCAGAGGCGGCAGAAAGGCCGATTTCAAGGGATGCGCGCGAGTCGTCTCCACAGGACGCGGAGTCGTCCCCGCGAGTAAAAAGCAGACTTCTGGAGTCGTCCCCGAGGTAGCGGAGTCGACTCTCTCAGGGTATTCCAGAGGATGTCTTTTTCGATGATAAGGCAGCGGAGACGTCTCCTGAAAAAGCGGAGTCGACTCTCTCAGAGAATTCCAGAGGACTTGTTTTTCAAAGATAAAACAGCGGAGTCGTCCCCGAGGCAGTGGAGTCGTCCCCATGCAAAAAGTGCAAACATCCCGAGACGTCCCCGTAAAGTGCCGAGGCGACCCTCTCAGAAAAACAGAAAAACAAGCATTCAAACGGTTCATCATCAGAGTCGTCCCCGTAAAGCGCCGAGTCGACCCCAAACAACGTCAAAAGAAAAATCTTACAGCCGAGATGTCTCGCGTTGAAGCGGAGACGTCTCCGGAGCGCCTGGGACGCGACTGACACCTCTTTGCAGGTTTGTTTGAATTTCAAACGTTTCTTTCTTTGTGTCTAACGGCTATATTTGCTTTTTGGGCTATAAAAGGGAGCTCTTAAGTGCCTTCCAACAACTTCTCACCAACCTAACATAAGATCATTCAAGAGAGAAGAAAGAAAAAGAGGTTCAAGGGAGTTAGTGCATTCAAGTGAAGAAATCAAGTGCCTTCAAGCTTCCCAACTGATTTCGTGCTCAACTACTCTCTCCCGCTCGGCATTCAAAGCTCACATTCAAGCCAACGCAATCCACATCGGAAGAACCACCACTTCCCACGCTTTCAACGGCTAAAAGGGTTCTTCCGGGTTTTATTATTTCTCACTGTTTTATTTGCTTCTTAAGAGCTTTTGAATCCTTGTAAAACTTTTCATTATTGTGCTTGTTCCAGTCAAGGGATTTGGAACAAGGAAAAGGCGTCCCAAGCCTACGTGAAATTGGGGGTTGTAGGATTCGTTGTTAGCCCGGTGTAAAACAACGAGTTGGGTAGTGCACTCGCAAAACTACCGGACTGTAATCTTGGATTATAGTGGAAATTCCCAAAGGTGCTTTGGGGAGTGGATGTAGGAGCAGTGGAAGCTCCGAACCACTATAAAACCTTGTGTTTGCGATTGTCTGTTTTCATATCTCTATTTTTACTTTAGCTCATACATTTGTGTGTTTTATTTTTAATTGGACAAAAAGTTTTAAAACACCCAATTCACCCCCCTCTTGGGTGACCATCTCTGGGCAACAAGTGGTATCAGAGCAGGTGCTCTGTGTATTTCCTGAAGACCTAACCGTCTTGGCCAAAGATCTAGATGGCAACACCCTTCAACAATGTTCCTGCTGAGGGGCAGGCAACCAATAGACCTCCACTCTTCAATGGGACAAATTATACCTATTGGAAGACTAGAATGAGGATCTTTATTCAAGCACAAGATTATGCCTTGTGGAGGATCATAATCAAGGGACCACACGAACCATCTCACATGGTTAATGGCATTCAAATTCCCAAACCTAAGGAGGATTGGGATGAGAATGATAACAGGATGGTTCAACTCAATGCTAGAGCCATGAACTCATTATTTTGTGCTCTAGATGTGAATGAATTTAATAGAGTCTCCACATGTAGTTCCGCTAAAGAAATATGGGATAGGCTTGAAGTTACCCACGAGGGTACAAATCAAGTCAAGGAATCTAAAGTGAACATTCTAGTTCACAAGTATGAGTTATTTAAGATGGAACCCAACGAAACCATCTCATGCATGTTCACACGCTTCACTGATATAATAAATGGTCTAAAGAATTTGGGAAAATCCTACACTAACCCAGAACTTGTGAGTAAAATTCTCAGGTCCTTGCCAAAAGCATGGGAAGCGAAGGTCACGGCGATCGTGGAAGCTAAAGACCTCAACACATTGGGACTTGAATAACTATTGGGCTCATTGATGACGCATGAGCTCACAATGAAGCAACATGAAGAAGAGTTGCCAAAGAAGAAGACAATCGCACTCAAGGCTACTTCGAGTGTGTGTGAAGAAGAAAGTAGTGAGAGTGAAGAAGAAAGCGAAGATGAGGACTTGGGTTTTGTTGCCCAGAGATGGTCACCCAAGAGGGGGGTGAATTGGGTGTTTTAAAACTTTTTGTCTAATTAAAAATAAAACACACAAATGTATGAGCTAAAGTAAAAATAAAGGTATGAAAACAGACAATCGCAAACACAAGCTTTTATAGTGGTTCAGAGCTTCCACTGCTCCTACATCCACTCTCCAAAGCACCTTTGGGAATTTCCACTATAATCCAAGATTACAGTACGGTAGTTTTGCGAGTTCACTACCCAACTCGTTGTTTTACACCGGGCTAACAACGAACCATATAACCCCCAATTTCACCTAGGCTTGGGACGCCTTTCCCTTGTTCCAAGTCCCTTGACTGGAACAAGCACAATATTGAAAAAGTTTTACAAAAGATTTGAAAGCTCTAAATAAGCAAATATAACATTGATAAACAATGAAACCCGGAAGAACCCTTTTAGCCATTGGAAGCGTGGGAAATGGTGGTTCGTCCGATGTGGATCGCGTTGGCTTGAATGTGAGCTTTGAATGCCGAACGGGAGAGAGTAGTTGAGCACGAAATCAGTTGGGAAACTTGAAGGCACTTGATTTCTTCACTTGAATGCACTGACTCCCTTGAACCTCTTTTTCTTTCCTCTCTTGAATGATCTTGTGTTGGGTTGGTGAGTAGTTGTTGGAAAGCACTTAAGAGCTCCCTTTTATAGCCCAAAACGCAAATATAGCCGTTAGAGATAAAGTTAAAGAGATTTGAAATTCAAACCAAACCTGCAAAAGTTGTCAGTCGCGTCCCAGGTGCTCCGGAGACGTCTCCGCTTCATCGCAAGACGTCTCGGCTGTAAGATTTTACTTTTGACGATGTTTGGGGTCGACTCGGCGCTTTATGGGGACGACTCTGAAAATGAGCCGTTTGAATACTTGTTTTTCTGTTTTTCTGAGAGGGTCGCCTCGGCACTTTACGGGGACGTCTCGGCTTGTTTGCGCTTTTTGCATGGGGACGACTCCGCTGCCTTGGGGACGACTCCGCCGTTATATCTCCGAAAAACAAGTCTTCTGGAATTCTCTGAGAGAGTCGACTCCACTCTTTCAGGGGACATCTCCGCTGCCTTATCACCGAAAAAGACATCCTCTAGAAAACCCTGAGAGAGTCGACTCCGCTACCTCGGGGACGACTCGGGAAGTCTGCTTTTTACTTGCGGGGACGACTCCGCGTCCTGTGGAGACGACTCGCGCGCATCTCTTGAAATCAGCCTTTCTGCCGCCACTGAGAGAGTCGACTCCGCTACTGAGAGAGTCGACTCCGACCCTGTGAGACGCCTCGCCAGGTGCCGGGGACGTCTCCAAACGTGCCAGTTCTTCCTATTTGTGCCAGAGACGTCTCTGGGACAAACCGGAGACGTCTCGGCTGTCCCTGATCTGTTTTCTTCAACTCAAAAAATTCTTCAATAAATTCATAAAAATTATGGGAACTTGCCTAGACATTTCTTAACAATATTCTCAATTAATCACCTAAAATTCTCAAGTAAATTGTTAAGATAAATGGAATTATACTCTAGTGTTTTGTATTCATCAAAATCCATTAGGGGGTCAACAATCTCCCCCTTTTTGATGATGACAAAACACTGAGTATATGCAAAATTCGAAATTTAAACATATACACAGTATTTGATCAGATGTACAAGTATAATATTTTGATTAGAGCTAGATACAGTGTGCATAATTCAAAATAGTCAATTTTCAGTTCTATCCTTATGCATAAGATTGATCTTAATAGCTCTTAAGCAATTTTAGCATATCAATTGAATTTGAATCAAGTTAAAATGAGATATTGATGCTAAAGATAATTGAAAGCTAAGTTCTTTTTGACTCCCCCTTTCTTTTCCAGAAGGGCAATTATCTTAAAGCCAATATTCTTCTCCATATATAAGTTCTATATATCTACTCCCCCTTTTTGTCATCAACAATGAAGGGGACAAATTATACGTAGGTACTTAAAACACAATTCCTAGGGGAATTCAGCATATTACAATGAATCACTCAAAGATATTCAAGTTATGCTCCCACTATCTATTGTTTTATTAATGAATTCAGAATTCATTTCACTACCCCTTTGATATTCAGGTTGTGCTCCCCTGTAAAAGTAATTCATTTCAGACCTTTGTAAAAGTCATTGTGCTCCCCCTGTTTTGTATGCATTCATAAATTGTGTCAAATTTGAGCACTTAAGATATGTTATGAGATCTTTAAGGCACATCATAGAGTCACATACACAGAGTCAGAAATATACACAAGGTTTCAAAAGAAATTGTATGTCATTCATATATCATTGTAAACCTTTGAAGTCATTACAAAGTTAAAAGAGGAGATCATTACAAGTATTCATCTCTAATACAAAAAGTGTTTCAAAATGAGCCTAGGGTTTACAAAAGAAGAACCCTAGATGTCTACAAAATGTCCCTCATCGGCGACGTTGCTCATAAGCCCTACAAGCTGCATCTATAAATGCATTGATGGAATCTAATAATGTTTTGAACTGCTCTCCCTGGGATTGATGAAAGGCTGCCACTAGTGCTTCAAATTCAATGCTTGCCCTTTCAATTCTTCCTCGAAGTTGGGCAACCACAGTGCCCACATTACCTCCAGGGCTTGTCAGTTCTTGAAGGCTATTTGAAATGGTCCTCAAGCTGTCTTGTAGCTCAATTGATCTGAAGGCTTGGGTGGCATTCACACTAACTAGTTCTTGCGCTGTAGCTTCTATCTGAGCTCTAATTTCCTTCAGTTCTTGTACAATCCCTTCATGTGAGGCTCTGATGGGGGCCAACTCAGTAGAGATCATCGATCTCATCTCCTTCCTCATCTGCTGGCAAATTACAGATGCTAAAGTGCACATCTGGTCTTCTGATAGGGAGTAGGGCCCACTGACTGGAGGAGGTGGTGGCATGTATGTGGAAGGTCCAGCTGAGCTGGAGGGTACATCAGGAAAGTCCGTGTGGCTATGTGGAGGAGAGTGGTGGTCAGGCTCCTGAAGTGGGATCTCAGGCTCTAGGGTTTGAGCTTTTCTCTTTGGTACCTTGACCCATGACCCATCTACCTTATGAAACTCCATTCTTCGCATTGTGCTCTCATTATAATAGTCGGTGTTTCTCAAGGGTTTTGCAGGTTCATTTTCTGGAATGGGTACTTGGAAATGTTTGGAGAGTAGGGTAAGGATCATCCCATAAGGTATGCTAAACCTAGAATACCTATGACATGTAGCAATGTAGTTCAACATAAGTCTAGGGAGGTTTAGGGGAATCCCTAGTAGGATGTGGTGCATGATAACTAGGTCTCGCTCCGAAACAAAATCGAAGCGACCGGTTTTTGGAAACAAGACCCGGTTGACAATACTCAAAAGTAGTCTCATCTCGGCATTTAGGTCTTGTGAGTTCACTACATCAAGAGGGCCGCAGTCCTCTCATCCTAAAAGCAAGTTTAGGGCTATTTCCCTTTGGGGATGTGAGGTAGGAGCCTCACCGTCCTTAGGGATTTGCAAAACGCTAGATAGGACATCTTCATTAATCTCTACCAACGTCCTCCGGACATGTGCAGTGTACCCTAAGTCCCCTAAGGCCATATTGCTAAATAGTTCTCTAACTAGGCCGGGGTAGGTCGATGTATTGAGGGTACAAAGGTGTTCCCAACCTTGGGCACGGAGTCTCTCTCCAATAGAGAACCCCTCACTATCTAGAAAATGAAAATCTATGTACCTTCCAGTGGTTACTGTGCGATTCGCACAGGAAATGGTCGCGGTTGGCGGAGCAACCGGAGGAGACGGCGCGGAAGGCTCTTCCCTCCGTTCCTCACCGTCGGTCGCTGCCCTAGGACGCCTCCCACCAGTCCTCCTAGCTCTTTTAGGTGCCATTAAATGGAAAACCTAGGGAAATGAGGAGAAAGAGGCTAGGGTTTGTGTTGGAGAGAAAATGGAGGCTAGGGTTTTTGTTTTTGTCGGGGATGAAAGGGATAGCTCGGGTCGGCTCGAGCTGTTTCGACCTATTTTAAAAAACCCTCGTTCGGTCCTCGAGACGTCTCCGCGACTGATGCGAGACGTCTCGCCGGGGGGACGTCTCTGCGATTTGCCAGAGACGTCTCCGGCACTGAAAAATTTCAGACTGATTTGTAACCTTTTCCCAATTTATTTTATTTAACCATATTAATCAACATGATTTCTTTTGGTGAATACAGAGTGAGTTTGTTTGTGATCCTCCCCCTTAATAATACATCCTATAAAAGTTTGATAATGATTTTTGAATAATTAATATTGAAATGAGGAATGTTTGACCAAATTTCGAATACCTATGAAATAGGCTCTGAAAATATCTCCATGAAGAGTCCAAGGGAGGGTAACCATCCTCCGGAAAGTCAAACAGTTCGTCATTTAGCTTAGATGGATTCATGCTTTCACTTATGGACCTTGAGGTGGATTACTAGTTTGTGTAGCCAAGCATTGCAATACAAGTTGAATTTATTTGCTAGGATCATACAAGCTCAAAGCATTCCTTAAGAAGTTGAACCTATCTTTACAAAGGGGCTTTGTAAAGATATCGGCCAATTGATTTTCAGTACATACATATTCAATCATCACATCATTTTTCAGCACATGATCCCTAATAAAGTGATGCCTAATCTCTATGTGCTTTGATTTAGAGTGTTGGACAGGATTTTTTGTTAAATTAATTGCACTTGTATTATCACATTTAATTAGTATATTATCCATTTTGATACCGAAGTCTTCAAGTTGTTGCTTAATCCAAAGAACTTGGGCACAACAGCTTCCAGCTGCAATGTACTCAGCCTCAGCTGTGGACAAGGCAACTGAATTTTGTTTCTTGCTAAACCAAGAAACCAAATTAGCACCCAAGAATTGACATGTGCCACTTGTGCTTTTTCTGTCGAGTTTGCACCCGGCAAAATCAGCATCGGAATAAGCAATTAAATTTATGTCAGATTGTTTAGAATACCATAAGCCTACATTAGATGTCCCTACTAGATATCTAAAAATTCTTTTAACAGCTTGCAGGTGTGATTCCTTAGGACATGCTTGGTATCTAGCACACATACAAACACTGAATAATATATCTGGTCTACTAGCAGTAAGGTAAAGTAAAGAGCCTATCATACCTCTGTACAATTTGCAGTCTATACTTTTACCTTTTTCATCTTTGTCAAGATTGCAACTTGAGCCCATGGGTGTGCTGATTTCCTTTGCATTCTTCATCTTGAATTTTTCCAACATTTCCTTGATATATTTGGACTGACTGATGAAGATGCCTTCCTCTGATTGTTTTATTTGTAGCCCAAAGAAGAAGTTAAGCTCACCCATCATGCTCATTTCAAATTCTCCCTGCATAAGCTTGGCAAACTCTTGACAAAGGCTATCATTAGTAGCACCAAAAATTATATCATCCACATAAATTTGTACAAGCAATAAGTCATTTCCTTTTCTTTTAATGAAGAGGGTTTTGTCTACATTTCCTCTCTTAAATTTATTTTCAATTAGGAAATTACTTAATCTTTCATACCATGCTCTAGGGGCTTGCTTAAGTCCATACAATGCTTTATGCAATTTATAAACGTAATCTGGATGTAAGTGGTTTTCAAACCCTGGAGGTTGTCCTACATAAACTTCCTCCATTATATAACCATTTAAAAATGCACTTTTTACATCCATTTGATAGAGTTTAAAATCCATGAAGCATGCATATGCCAAAAGTAGTCTAATAGCCTCTAACCTAGCAACAGGAGCAAAAGTTTCATCAAAATCTATTCCTTCCTCCTGATTATATCCTTTGGCCACTAGCCTAGCTTTGTTTCTTATTACTATTCCATCTTCATCTAGTTTATTTCTATATACCCATTTGGTGCCTATAATTGAAACATTAGGGGGTCTTTTCATTAGAGTCCAAACTTCATTTCTTTCAAATTGGTTTAACTCCTCTTGCATAGCATTCATCCAATTATCATCTTTTTCGGCTTCTTCTAGTGATTTAGGCTCTATTTGTGAAACGAAAGCAAGATAATTACTAGTATTTCTTAGAGAGGATCTTGTCCTTACCCCTTGCGAAGGATCACCAAGGATTAGATCCCTTGAATGACCATGTGCATACCTCCATTCCTTAGGAAGATCTTGATTTCTTGCTTGGGGTTGATCTTCTTCATCTTGCTGAATTGTATCTTCTTTGATTTCATCTTCAAGTTGCTTGTCTTGTATGGAGAATTCCTTCATTCTGTCTTCAAGTATACCTGCATCACTATCTTCTTCTTTTCTAGAAGAATCTCCATTAGTTTCATCAAAAACAACATGAATGGATTCATCAACAACGAGAGTTCTCTTGTTGAAGACCCTGTATGCTCTACTAGATGAGGAATAACCTAAGAAGATCCCCTCATCTGATTTAGCACTAAATTTGCTTAGATTGTCCTTTCCATTGTTTAAAATAAAGCATCGACAACTGAAAACATGAAAATAGCTTATGTTTGGTTTCTTACTTTTTATCAACTCATAAGGTGTTTTCTTTAAGATGGATCTAACTAAAGCACGGTTTAAAATATGACATGAAGTATTTATTGCTTCAGCCCAAAAGTACTTTGGTAGATCTGATTCGCACAACATGGTACGAGCCATATCTGCTAGTGTGCGATTCTTCCTTTCTACCACCCCATTTTGTTGAGGTGTCCTAGGTGCCGAGAAATTGTGATTGATACCATTTTCGTCACAAAACTTTTCAAAGTACTGATTTTCAAACTCGGTACCATGATCACTCCTAATTGCTTTTAGTTTAAGATTGAGTTCATTTGAAACTCTATTATGAAACTTGATAAAAGCGGAAAAGGACTCATCTTTATTTGCAAGAAATGAAACCCATGTAAAACGTGAAAAATCATCAACAATTACCAGACCAAATTTCTTACCCCCTAGACTAGCAGTTCTAGTGGGTCCAAACAAATCCATGTGAATTAGTTCTAGGGGTTTTGATGTTGAGACTATGTTCTTAGACTTGAAAGAACTTCTTGTTTGTTTCCCTAATTGGCATGCAGCACAAATTTTGTTCTTTTCAAAGTCTATTTTTGGTAGTCCTTTGACTAGATCTTTTGTAATCAATTTAGAAATTAAATCCATGCTAGCATGCCCTAACCTACGATGCCATAACCAACTAGTCTCATTAACTTTGGGATCCATGGCTACAAGACATTGGCCATCCTTCATGGTGAGATCATCAAGATCTACCATGTAAACATTTCCATGCCTATGTCCCGTAAGTATGATCTCATTGTCAACTGGACTACTAATTATGCATAGTGAAGATTCAAATGACACTTTAAAACCCTTGTCACAAAATTGACTTATACTTAATAAATTATGTTTTAGTCCATTAACTAACAATACATTGTCAATAAATGAGGAGGGTGATATGGAGATTTTACCAACACCAATGATTTGACCTTTTGCATTGTCTCCAAATGTGACTACTCCTCCTTCTTTTGATTTCAAGGTGACGAAGAGACTCTTGTCACCGGTCATATGCCTTGAGCAACCATTATCAAGATACCACATTCTCTTTTTATTCTCGGCTGCAAGGCATACCTGCAAAATGATCATGTAAAGCTCTTAGGTACCCAAGTTTTCTTGGGTCCTTCGTGGTTAGTGTAGTTGGTTCCCTTAGGCACCCATACTTTAGTTATGTTTTTAGCTTTTACAAATGTACTCTTGTTTGTTTGGATCTTTCTTTGAATACAAGAGTAAGCTTTATGTCCACTTTTTCCACAATGAAAGCATGTAGGTTTTTCAGTTTTGACATCTTTTGCTTTCACAAAGAAATTCTTTAGATACTTTTGTTGCTTGTTAGTTTTATATCCTAATCCGGCTTTATTAAAAACAGCTCTTTGATTTGAAAGAATAAGACTTAATTTTTCAGAGCTTTGTGTAAATTTTTCAACAATTGGTTTGTACTTATGTACCTCATTCTTAAGATTCAAATTTTCTTTAACTAGTTCTTCCTTATCCTTTTTAAGGGATTCAACATGTTGTGCAAGTGAGGTATTATTATCGAGTAGGGATTTTACTTTTAGATTTAATTCCTTAATTAGTGTTTTTGCCGTTTCATTTTCAATGCTAAGTTTTGAATTTTTATTTTCTAGATCAATGGTGTTAACATTTTCAACGCTCTCTTTCTCAATCAATAGATTTTTAATATCATCCTTTAGTTTTAGATTGGAGGCTTTTAATTCTTTATTCTTTGCTCCTAACATACTACAATCACTCATAAGTTCTTGAAAAGCTTCATACAATTCTTCTAAAGTAAAATTTATAGTTGAGTTTTGACATACCTCGTCATCTTCGAACGCCATGAAGCACAAATTGGCGGTCTCTTCCTTCTCTTCCTCGGAGGAGGATGTGTCACTATCGTCCCAAGTTGCCTTTAATGCCTTCTTCTTCTTCTTCCCAAAGTACTTCTTTTGTTGAGGGCATTCGGAACGAATGTGTCCCGGTCTCTTGCAATTATAGCATATGATTGGGTCTCTTTCTTTTTCTTTTTCTTTTCCCCAATCATTTCTCCCTCCAAACTTTTTCCTTGGGAAGGGTTTCTTTCTTCTCATGAATTTCTTAAACTTCCTCACTATCAAACCCAAATCCTCATCTTCGCTTTCTTCTTCGCTCTCACTACTTTCTTCTTCACACACACTCGAAGTGGCCTTGAGTGCGATTGTCCTTTTCTTTGGCAACTCTTCTTCATGTTGCTTCATTGTGAGCTCATGCGTCATCAATGAACCCAATAGTTGTTCTAGTCCCAAAGTGTTGAGGTCTTTGGCTTCTACGATTGCCGTGACCTTTGCTTCCCATGCTTTCGGCAAAGACCTGAGAATTTTACTCACAAGTTCCGGATTAGTATAAGATTTACCCAAACTCTTTAGACCATTAATTATATCGGTGAAGCGTGTAAACATGCATGTGATGGTTTCATTAGGTTCCATCTTAAATAGCTCATATTTGTGAACTAGAATGTTCACTTTAGATTCTTTGACTTGATTTGTACCCTTGTGGGTAACTTCAAGTCTATCCCATATTTCCTTGGCGGAAGTACAGGTTGAAACTCTATTGAACTCATTCACATCTAGAGCACAAAATAATGAGTTCATGGCTCTAGAGTTGAGTTGAACCATCCTATTATCATTCTCATCCCAATCCTCCTCAGGTTTGGGAACTTGAATGCCATTCACCATGTGTGATGGTTCTTGTGGTCCCTTAACTATAACCCTCCACAAGGCATAATCTTGTGCTTGAATAAAGATCCTCATCCTAGTCTTCCAATAGGTATAATTTGTCCCATTGAAGAGTGGAGGTCTATTAGTTGCCTGCCCCTCAGCAGGAACATTGTTGAAGGGTGTTGCCATCTAGATCTTTAGCTAAGACGGTTAGGTCTTCAAGAAATATACAGAGCACCCGCTCTGATACCACTTGTTGCCCAGAGATGGTCACCCAAGAGGGGGGTGAATTGGGTGTTTTAAAACTTTTTGTCTAATTAAAAATAAAACACACAAATGTATGAGCTAAAGTAAAAATAAAGGTATGAAAACAGACAATCGCAAACACAAGCTTTTATAGTGGTTCGGAGCTTCCACTGCTCCTACATCCACTCCCCAAAGCACCTTTAGGAATTTCCACTATAATCCAAGATTACAGTACGGTAGTTTTGCGAGTTCACTACCCAACTCGTTGTTTTACACCGGGCTAACAACGAACCCTATAACCCCCAATTTCACCTAGGCTTGGGACGCCTTTCCCTTGTTCTAAGTCCCTTGACTGGAACAAGCACAATATTGAAAAAGTTTTACAAAAGATTTGAAAGCTCTAAATAAGCAAATATAACATTGATAAACAATGAAACCCGGAAGAACCCTTTTAGCCGTTGGAAGCGTGGGAAATGGTGGTTCTTCCGATGTGGATCGCGTTGGCTTGAATGTGAGCTTTGAATGCCGAACGGGAGAGAGTAGTTGAGCATGAAATCAGTTGGGAAACTTGAAGGCACTTGATTTCTTCACTTGAATGCACTGACTCCCTTGAACCTCTTTTTCTTTCCTCTCTTGAATGATCTTGTGTTGGGTTGGTGAGTAGTTGTTGGAAAGCACTTAAGAGCTCCCTTTTATAGCCCAAAACGCAAATATAGCCGTTAGAGATAAAGTTAAAGAGATTTGAAATTCAAACCAAACCTGCAAAAGTTGTCAGTCGCGTCCCAGGTGCTCCGGAGACGTCTCCGCTTCATCGCGAGACGTCTCGGCTGTAAGATTTTACTTTTGACGATGTTTGGGGTCGACTCGGCGCTTTATGGGGACGACTCTGGAAATGAGCTGTTTGAATACTTGTTTTTCTGTTTTTCTGAGAGGGTCGCCTCGGCACTTTACGGGGACGTCTCGGCTTGTTTGCGCTTTTTGCATGGGGACGACTCCGCTGCCTTGGGGACGACTCCGCCGTTATATCTCCGAAAAATAAGTCTTCTAGAATTCTCTGAGAGAGTCGACTCCGCTCTTTCAGGGGACGTCTCCGCTGCCTTATCACCGAAAAAGACATCCTTTGGAAAATCCTGAGAGAGTCGACTCCGCTACCTCGGAGACGACTCGGGAAGTCTGCTTTTTACTTGCGGGGACGACTCCGCGTCCTGTGGAGACGGCTCGCGCGCATCTCTTGAAATCAGCCTTTCTGCCGCCACTGAGAGAGTCGACTCCGCTACTGAGAGAGTCGACTCCGACCCTGCGAGACGCCTCGCCAGGTGCCGGGGACGTCTCCAAATGTGCCAGTTCTTCCTGTTTGTGCCAGAGACGTCTCTAGGACAAACCGGAGACGTCTCGGCTGTCCCTGATCTGTTTTCTTCAACTCAAAAAATTCTTCAATAAATTCATAAAAATTATGGGAACTTGCCTAGACATTTCTTAACAATATTCTCAATTAATCACCTAAAATTCTCAAGTAAATTGTTAAGATAAATAGAATTATACTCTAGTGTTTTGTGTTCATCAAAATCCATTAGGGGGTCAACAGGTTTAATAGTAAGGAAATTTAAGAAATTCATGAGAAGAAAGAAACCCTTCCCAAGAAAGAAGTTTGGAGGGAGAAATGATTGGGAAAAGGAAAAAGAAAAGGAAAGAGACCCAATCATTTGTTATGATTGCAAGAGACCGGGACACATCCGTTCCGAATGCCCTCAACAGAAGAAGCATTTTGGAAAGAAGAAGAAGAAGGCATTGAAAGCAACATGGGATGATAGTGACACATCATCCTCCGAGGAAGAGAAGGAAGAGACCGCCAATTTGTGCTTCATGGCATTCGAAGACGATGAGGTAAGTCATAGCTCAACTACAAATTTTACTTTAGAAGAATTATATGAAGCTTTTCAAGAACTCATGAGTGATTGTAGTATATTAGGAGCAAAGAATAAAGAATTAAAAGCCTCCAATCAAAAACTAAAGGATGATATTGAAAACCTATTGATTGGGAAGGAGAGCTTCAAAAATGTTAATACCATTGACCTAGAAAATAAAAATTCAAAACTCAGCATTGAAAATGAAACGGCAAAAACACTAATTAAGGAATTAAATCTAAAAGTAAAATCCCTACTCGATAATAATACCTCACTTGCACAACATGTTGAATCCCTTAAAAAGGATAAGGAAGAACTAGTTAAAGAAAATTTGAATCTTAAGAATGAGGTACATAAGTACAAACCAATTGTTGAAAAATTTACACAAAGCTCTGAAAAATTAAGTCTTATTCTTTCAAATCAAAGAGCTGTTTTTAATAAAGCCGGATTAGAATATAAAACTAACAAGCAACAAAAGTATCTAAAGAATTTCTTTGTGAAAGCAAAAGATGTCAAATCTGAAAAACCTACATGCTTTCATTGTGGAAAAAGTGGACATAAAGCCTACTCTTGCATTCAAAGAAAGATTCAAACTAACAAGAGTACATTTGTAAGAGGTAAAAACATAACTAAAGTATGGGTGCCTAAGGGAACCAACTATACTAACCAAGAAGGACCCAAGAAGACTTGGGTACCTAAGAGCATCACTTGATTATTTTGCAGGTATGCCTTGCAGCCGGAAATAGAAAGAGAATGTGGTATCTTGATAGTGGTTGCTCAAGGCATATGACCGGTGACAAGAGTCTCTTCGTCACCTTGAAATCAAAAGAAGGAGGAGTAGTCACATTTGGAGATAATGCTAAAGGTCAAATCGTTGGTGTTGGTAAAATCTCCATATCACCCTCCTCTTTTATTGACAATGTATTGTTAGTTAATGGACTAAAACATAATTTATTAAGTATAAGTCAATTTTGTGACAAGGGCTTTAAAGTGTCATTTGAATCATCACTATGCATAATTAGTAGTCCAATTGACAATGAGATCATACTCACAGGACATAGGCATGGAAATGTTTACATGGTAGATCTTGATGATCTCACCATGAAGGATGGCCAATGTCTTGTAGCCATGGATCCCAAAGTTAATGAGACTAGTTGGTTATGGCATCGTAGGTTAGGGCATGCTAGCATGGATTTAATCTCTAAATTAATTACAAAAGATCTAGTCAAAGGACAACCAAAAATAGACTTTGAAAAGAACAAAATTTGTGCTGCATGTCAATTAGGGAAACAAACAAGAAGTTCTTTCAAGTCTAAGAACATAATCTCAACATCAAAACCCTTAGAACTAATTCACATGGATTTGGTCTTGTAATTGTTGATGATTTTTCACGTTTTACATGGGTTTCATTTCTTGCACATAAAGATGAGTCCTTTCCCGCTTTTATCAAGTTTCATAATAGGGTTTCGAATGAACTCAATCTTAAACTAAAAGCAATTAAGAGTGATCATGGTACCGAGTTTGAAAATCAACACTTTGAAAAATTTTGTGACGAAAATGGTATCAATCACAATTTCTCGGCCCCTAGGACACCCCAACAAAATGGGGTGGTAGAAAGGAAGAATCGCACACTAGCAGATATGGCTCGTACCATGTTGTGCGAATCGGATCTACCAAAATATTTTTGGGCTGAAGCGATAAATACTGCATGTCACATTTTAAACCGTGCATTAGTCAGATCTATTTTAAAGAAAACACCTTATGAGTTGCTAAATAATAAGAAGCCAAATATATGTTACTTTCATGTTTTCGGTTGTCGGTGTTTTATTTTAAACAATGGAAAGGACAATCTAAGTAAATTTAGTGCTAAATCAGATGAGGAGATCTTCTTAGGTTATTCCTCATCTAGTAGAGCATACAGGGTCTTCAACAAGAGAACTCTCGTTGTTGAAGAATTCATTCATGTTGTTTTTGATGAAGCTAATGGAGATTCCTCTAGAAAAGAAGAAGATAGTGATGTAGGTATACTTGAAGACAGAATGAAGGAGTTCTCCATACAAGACAAACAACTTGAAGATGAAGTCAAGGAAGATACAATTCAGCAAGATGAAAAAGATCAACCTCAAGCAAGAAATCAAGATCTTCCGAAGGAATGGAGGTATGCACATGGTCATCCAAGGGATTTAATCCTTGGTGATCCCTCACAAAGGGTAAGGACAAGATCCTCTCTAAGAAATACTAGTAATTATCTTGCTTTCGTTTCACAAATAGAGCCTAAGTCACTAGAGGAAGCCGAAAAGGATGAAAATTGGATAAATGCTATGCAAGAGGAATTAAATCAATTTGAAAGAAATCAAGTTTGGACTCTAATGAAAAGACCCCCTAATGTTTCAATCATAGGCACCAAGTGGGTGTATAGAAATAAACTAGATGAAGATGGAATAGTTATAAGAAACAAAGCTAGACTAGTTGCCAAAGGCTATAATCAGGAGGAAGGAATAGATTTTGATGAAACTTTTGCTCCTGTTGCTAGGTTAGAGGCTATTAGGCTACTTTTGGCATATGCTTGCTTCATGGATTTTAAACTCTATCAAATGGATGTAAAAAGTGCATTTTTAAATGGTTATATAATGGAGGAAGTTTATGTAGGACAACCTCCAGGTTTTGAAAATCACTTACATCCAGATTATGTTTATAAATTACATAAAGCATTGTATGGACTGAAGCAAGCCCCTAGGGCATGGTATGAAAGATTAAGTAATTTCCTAATTGAAAATAAATTTAAGAGAGGAAATGTAGACAAAACCCTCTTCATTAAAAGAAAAGAAAATGACTTATTGCTTGTACAAATTTATGTGGATGATATAATTTTTGGTGCTACTAATGATAGTCTTTGTCAAGAGTTTGCCAAGCTTATGCAGGGAGAATTTGAAATGAGCATGATGGGTGAGCTCAACTTCTTCCTTGGGCTACAAATAAAACAATCAGAGGAAGGCATCTTCATCAGTCAGTCCAAATATATCAAGGAAATGTTGGAAAAATTCAAGATGAAGGATGCAAAGAAAATCAGCACACCCATGGGCTCAAGTTGCAAGCTTGACAAAGATGAAAAAGGTAAAAGTATAGACTGCAAATTGTACAGAGGTATGATAGGCTCTTTACTTTACCTTACTGCTAGTAGACCAGACATATTATTCAGTGTTTGTATGTGTGCTAGATACCAAGCATGTCCTAAGGAATCACACTTGCAAGCTGTTAAAAGAATTTTTAGATATCTAGTAGGGACATCTAATGTAGGCTTATGGTATTCTAAACAATCTGACATAAATTTAATTGCTTATTCCGATGCTGATTTTGCCGGGTGCAAACTCGACAGAAAAAGCACAAGTGGCACATGTCAATTCTTGGGTGCTAATTTGGTTTTTTGGTTTAGCAAGAAACAGAATTCAGTTGCCTTGTCCACAGCTGAGGCTGAGTACATTGCAGCTGGAAGCTGTTGTGCCCAAGTTCTATGGATTAAGCAACAACTTGAAGACTTCGGTATCAAAATGGACAATATACCAATTAGATGTGATAATACAAGCGCAATTAATTTAACAAAAAATCCTGTCCAACACTCAAAATCAAAACATATAGAGATTAGGCATCACTTTATTAGGGATCATGTGCTGAAAAATGATGTGATGATTGAGTATGTATGTACTGAAAATCAATTGGCCGATATCTTTACAAAGCCCCTTTGTAAAGATAGGTTCAACTATTTAAGGAATGCTTTGAGCTTGTATGATCCTAGCAAATAAATTGAACTTGTATTGCAATGCTTTGCTACTCAAACTAATAATCCACCTCAAAGTCACAAATAGCAAACCTAGTATCTATTAAGTGAAAGCATGAATCTATCTAAGTTAAATGACGAACTGTTTGACTTTCCGGAGGATGGTTACCCTCCCTTGGACTCTTCATGGAGATATTTTTAGAGCCTATTTCATAGGTATTCGAAATTTGGTCAAACATTCCTCATTTCAATATTAATAATTCAAAAAATTATTATCAAACTTTTATAGGGTATATTATTAAAGGGAAGGATCACAAACAAACTCACTCTATATTCACCAAAAGAAATCATGTTGATTAGTGTGGTTAAATAAAATAAATTGGGAAAAGATAGAATTCAGTCTGAAATTTTTCAGTGTCGGAGACGTCTCTGGCAAATCGGAGAGACGTCCCCCCGGCGAGACGTCTCGCGTTAGTCGCGGAGACGTCTCGGGGACCGAACGAGGGTTTTTAAAATAGGTCGAAACAGCTCGAGCCGACCCGAGCTATCTCCTTCGTCCCCAACAAAATACAAAACCCTAGCCTCCATTTTTCTCTCCACCTCAAACCGAACCAAAACTCCCCATTTCCCTAGGATTTCCGAGCCATGGCACCTAAAAGAGCTAGGAGAACAAGTGGGAGGCGTCCTAGGGTAGCGACCGACGCCGAGGAACGGAGGGAAGAACCTTCCGCACCGTCTCCTCTGATTGCTCCGCCAACCACGACCATTTCCTGTGCGAATCGCACAGTAACCACGGGTAGGTTTATAGATTTCCATTTTTTAGAGAGTGAGGGGTTCTCTATTGGAGAGAGACTCCGTGCCCAAGGTTGGGAATATCTTTGTACTCTCAACACATCAACCTACCCCGGTCTAGTTAGAGAGATGTTTAGTAATATGGCCTTAGGGGACTCGGGGTACACTGCCTATGTCCGAGGGACATTGATAGAGATCAATGAGGATACCCTATCTAGTGTATTACAAATCCCTAAAGACGGTGAGGCTCCGACCTCACATCCCCAAAGGAAAATAGCCCAAAACCTAGTTTTAGGACGAGAGGACTGCGGCCCTCTTGATGTGGTTAACTCACAAGACCTAAATGCCGAGATGAGACTACTTTTGAGTATTGTCAACCAGGTCTTGTTTCCAAAAACCGGTCGCTTCGATTTTATTTCGGAGCGAGATTTAGTCATCATGCACCACATCCTACTAGGGATTCCCCTAAATCTCCCTAGACTTATGCTGAACTACATTTCTATATGTCATAGGTATTCTAGGTTTAGCATACCCTATGGGATGATCTTTACCCTAGTATTCAAACATTTCAAGGTTCAAATTCCAGAAAATGAGCCTGCAAAACCCTTGAGAAACACCGACTACTATAATGAAAGCACAATGCGTAGAATGGAGTTTCACAAGGTAGATGGGTCTTGGGTCAAGGTACCAAAAAGAAAATCTCAAACCTTAGAGCCCGAGATCCCACATCAGGAGCCTGACCACCACTCTCCTCCACATAGCCACATGGCCTTCCCTGATGTACCCTCCAGCTCAGCTGGACCTTCCACATCTGTGCCTCCTCCTCCTCCAGTCAGTGGGCCCTTCTCCCTATCAGAAGAACAGATGCGCACTTTCGCATCTGTGATATGCCAGCAGATGAGGGAGGAGATGAGATCGATGATTTCTGCTGAGTTGGCCCCCATCAGAACCTCACATGAAGGGCTTCTACAAGAGTTGAAGGAAATTAGAGCTCAGATAGAAGCTACAGCGACAGAACTAGTTCATGTGAGTGCCACCCAATTCTTCAGATCAATTGAGCTACAGGATGACTTGAAGAGCATATCAAAAAGCCTTCAAGAATTGACAAGCCCTGGAGGCAATGTGGGCACTGTGGTTGCCCAACTTAGAGGAAGAATTGAAAGGGCAAGCATTGAATTTGAAGCCTTCCATCAGTCTCAGGGAGATCAGTTCAGAACACTGCTAGATTCAATTAATGCATTTATAGATGCAGCTGCTAGGGCTTATGAGCAACGTCACCGATGAGGGACATTTTGTAGACATCTAGAGTTCATCTGTTTTTGTAAAACCCTAGGCTCATTTTGACACTTCTTTTGTATTAGGAATCAATACTTGTAATGATTTCCTCTTTTTTTTTAACCTTGTAATGCCTTCAAATGATTGCAATGACATATGAATAACATACAATTTCTTTTGAAATCTTGTGTTTGTTTCAAATCCTGTGGAATCAAACCTTGTGTATGTGATTCTGTGTTGTGCCATAAAAATCTCATAACATACCTTAAGTGTTCAAATTTGACACAATTTATCAATGCATATAAAACAGGGGGAGCACATCTTGTGATAACTATTTTAAACAAAAAGAGGAGTCTGAAATGAATTCCAAAACAAAGAGGGAGTGAAATGAATGCTGAATTCTTTAATAAAAATAACTTGAATATCCTTGAGTGGTTCATGGTAATATGCTGAATTCTACTAGGAATTGAGTTTTAAGTACCTAAGGATAATTTGTCTCCTTCATTGTTGATGACAAAAAGGGGGAGTAGAACCAATATGGATATTGGATATATTGAAATGCAAAATTTATGGAGTGTATTGAGTAGATATATATATATATGGAGTATATGGAGTAGAACCAATATGGATATTGGATATATTGGAATGCAAAATTTATGGAGTGTATTGAGTAGATATATATATATGGAGTATATGGAGTAGAACCTAAATATGGAATGCAAAATTTACGCTCATACTTAAAAAATTGAATTAGAAAAAGATAAAATTGAAGAATATTGGCTTTTAAGATAATTTTCCTTCTGGAAAAGAAAGGGGGAGTCAAAAAGAACTTAGCCTTCAATTTTCTTTAGCATCAATATTTCATTAATTTAAATTTTAACTTGATTCAAATTCAGTTGATATGCTAAAATTGCTTAAGAGCTATTAAGATCAATCTTATGCATAAGGATAGAACTGAAAGTTGACGATTTTGAATTATGCACACTGTATCTAGCTCAAATCAAAACATTATACTTGTACATCTGATCAAATACTGTGTATATGTTTAAATTTCGAATTTTTGCATATACTCAGTGTTTTTGTCATCATCAAAAGGGGGAGATTGTTGACCCCCTAATGGATTTTGATGAATACAAAACACTAGAGTATAATTCCATTTATCTTAACAATTTATTTGAGAATTTCAGGTGATTAATTAATAATATTGTTAAGAAATGTCTAGGCAAGTTCCCATAATTTTTAAGGATTTATTGAAGAATTTTTTAGTTGAAGAAAATAGATCAGGGACAGCCGAGACGTCTCCGGGTTGTCTCAGAGACGTCTCTGGCACAAACAGGAAGAACTGGCACGTCTGGAAACGTCCCCGGCACCTGGCGAGGCGTCTCGCAGGGTCGGAGTCGACTCTCTCAGAGGCGGCAGAAAGGCCGATTTCAAGGGATGTGCGCGAGTCGTCTCCACAGGACGCGGAGTCGTCCCCGCGAGTAAAAAGCAGACTTCTGGAGTCGTCCCCGAGGTAGCGGAGTCGACTCTCTCAGGGTATTCCAGAGGATGTCTTTTTCGATGATAAGGCAGCGGAGACGTCCCCTGAAAAAGCGGAGTCGACTCTCTCAGAGAATTCCAGAGGACTTGTTTTTCGAAGATAAAACAGCGGAGTCGTCCCCGAGGCAGCAGAGTCGTCCCCATGCAAAAAGTGCAAACATCCCGAGACGTCCCCGTAAAGTGCCGAGGCGACCCTCTAAGAAAAACAGAAAAACAAGCATTCAAACGGTTTATCATCAGAGTCGTCCCCGTAAAGCGCCGAGTCGACCCCAAACAACGTCAAAAGAAAAATCTTACAGCCGAGACGTCTCGCGTTGAAGCGGAGACGTCTCCGGAGCGCCTGGGACGCGACTGACACCCTCTTTGCAGGTTTGTTTGAATTTCAACGTTTCTTTCTTTGTGTCTAACGGCTATATTTGCTTTTTGGGCTATAAAAGGGAGCTCTTAAGTGCCTTCCAACAACTTCTCACCAACCTAACATAAGATCATTCAAGAGAGAAGAAAGAAAAAGAGGTTCAAGGAGTTAGTGCATTCAAGTGAAGAAATCAAGTGCCTTCAAGCTTCCCAACTGATTTCGTGCTCAACTACTCTCTCCCGCTCGGCATTCAAAGCTCACATTCAAGCCAACGCAATCCACATCGGAAGAACCACCACTTCCCACGCTTTCCAACGGCTAAAAGGGTTCTTCCGGGTTTTTATTATTCTCACTGTTTTATTTGCTTCTTAAGAGCTTTTGAATCCTTGTAAAACTTTTCATTATTGTGCCTTGTTCCAGTCCAAGGGAATTTGGAACAAGGAAAGGCGTCCAAAGCCTAGATGAAATTGGGGGTTGTAGGGTTCGTTGTTAGCCCGGTGTAAATAGAACTATGCTATTGGCTTCAAAAATATGAACATCCAGGAAAAATATTTATCAAACCAAAAGTCAAAGAAATTAACAAACTAATATACCAAATCAATTAGTAGTATACTCTAACTCAAACCAAAGTTTCAATCTTAAAATAACATTATTAAATTTGAAAGATTGACTCTTCTTACAAGGTCCTTTCAAACATGATGTAAAAGTCAATAAAAGTAGAATACCTTTAAGATTCTTTAAAATCGATAGTCACACAATCTTCAGAGGTGTGTGGCCTAGGAGAACCATCAATCGGCAAAAAGTTGA
>NW_024069536.1:0-39187 GCF_009389715.1 Phoenix dactylifera
CACGGCTGATAGGGAGGGAACTAATGCAGAAGAGGGGGCAGGGGCCGGACCTCTGAGCTCCCTCAGTAGATCGTCCCGAAGATCTCGGACAATCTCCTGCCGCAACTTCCGGAGCTGCTCAGGAGAAATCCGGACCTCCATCGGCTGAGTGGGTGGAGCTGAGGAGGAGGGTCCGGCTGAGGTGGATGGTGCTGAGGTGGAGGAAAAGGTGGGAAAGTCAGACTCAGGATCAGGACTGGGGGAGTGTCTAGTAGTAGGTGTGGAGGAGGATGGTTTCCTGACCCAGGTTCCCTCTACCTTATGATATCCCATCCTGTGAAGGGTTCCCTCACCCATGCGATCTGTCCATCGCAGTGCGCGAGAGGGTTCCCCCTCAGGAATGGGGATCTCGGACTCCCTAAAGATCAGGGTGTACATCATCCCATACGGAAGGGTGAGCCTAGGTCTGTCTAGTGGCTCACAAAGGTATTTGTAGATCATCTTGGGGAAGTTAATAGGTGTGTCTTGGAGAATGTAATACATGAGGGCTAGGTCCCTCTCAGACACAAAGTCAAAATGGCCGGTTTTAGGGAATAGTGTCCTAGAAATAATGCTCAGGAGGAGCTGCATCTCAACAGAAAGGGAGCCAGCGGACACCTCATCTAGTGGGGACTGGGGTGGACTCCCTAAAATGGCCGTAAGGGCCTCAGTCCTATCCTCAGGATGAGTAGGAGATACTCCTACTTGGGGAAGATGGAGGATTTGAGCAATGAAATCCTCCGAAATAAATAACGGGACACCCGCTACGGTTCCCTGTATCCCACCATTTTCCCTATGTACTGTTCCATAGAACTCCCTAACTAGACTTGGGTATGTGGGGAGATCTAGTGAACAAAAGAACTCGAGTCCCTGGGCCCTCAACCTATCTCCTATAGTGAAGCCCTCCCGGGAGAGATAGTCGAAGTTGACGTATCTCCCGGTGGAGACCGCCTTCCCGGCGCACGGTCGCGAGGGAACCGGCCTCGGTGGGGAACGAACCGGAGGTTGTGGCCTCACGGGATCGTTCCGAGCCTTGGACCGTCGCTCGGCACCGGTCGCGGGTTGGGGCCTCTTCCGGCTTGGGACAACCATTTTCCGAGGCATCCTTGACCTAGGGATGGGGTAAAACCTAAGGGACGGAAGAAGGTCGACGGAAAAGCCCTAACGACGGTCGGAGACGTTGTCGGAGACGGCTCTAGGGTTTGTGAACAGTGGAGGCGGTGAATAGAAGTGTTGATTAAACGCTTGGATTAGGGTTAAAAACTCGGATCCCGACCGCGAGTCGACTCCAGTAAGTCGCGAGTCGACTCGACCTCTAGTCGACTCCAAAATATGCGCGAGTCGACTCTCCTTATGCTTCCATCGGCCTCGAGTCGACTCCCGTCTATGTGCGAGTCAACTCTCCCTCATGAGCCATCGACCTCGAGTCGACTCCCGTCTATGTGCGAGTCGACTCCCCTTAATGAGCCGACTCTGAAACTTACTCGAGTCGACTCGAACTCTGGCACGCACCTAAAAATCATGCTATTTTCGTACCAACCAAGGGACAATCACTAAGTTATGATCTGATTTGATGATTATAGATGAGAAACTCCACATTTAACACAATCTAATCATCAAAAATTAATGAAATAGAGGAGAACATCACTAGGATGGATCAATCACTCCTAATCCTCTCCTAAGCACACTAAATCGCTCTTCACTCAAGGGTTTTGTGAAGATGTCTGCTAGTTGATCATCTGTGCAAATAAATTGAAGTGTAACATCACCATTCAATTCATGATCTCTTATGAAGTGATGTCTTATTTCAATGTGTTTGGTTCTTGAGTGCTGAATTGGATTCTTAGTTAAGTTAATAGCACTTGTGTCATCACAATTAATAGGAATTTTATCTTGTTTAATTCCATAATCTTCCAATTGTTGTTTGATCCACATGATTTGAGCACAACAACTTCCGGCTGCAACATATTCAGCTTCAGCAGTAGATAATGCAACCGAGTTTTGTTTCTTGCTAAACCATGAGATTAGATTTTCTCCTAAGAATTGACATGACCCGCTGGTGCTTTTTCTATCAAGTTTACAACCAGCAAAGTCTGAATCTGTGTATCCTATTAAGTTCAGACTAGATTCTTTAGAATACCATAAACCTATATTTTTTGTTCCTATTAGGTATTTAAAGATTCTCTTGACTGCAATTAGATGAGATTCCTTAGGATTAGACTGATATCTAGCACACATGCATACACTAAACATGATATCAGGTCTACTTGCAGTGAGATACAATAAAGATCCTATCATACCTCTATACATCTTATGATCTACAGATTTACCTGATTCATCTTGGTCTAATTTGCATGATGAGCTCATGGGTGTGCTGATTGACTTGTTTCCCTCCATATCAAACTTCTTAAGCATCTCCTTGATGTATTTAGCTTGATTGATGAAGATCCCTTCTTTAGATTGTTTGATTTGAAGGCCGAGGAAATAGTTCAGCTCTCCCATCATGCTCATTTCAAACTCACTCTGCATCAAGTCAGCAAATTCTTCGCAGAGGCGATTGTTAGTAGCACCAAAAATAATATCATCAACATAAATCTGCACTACTAACATATCTTTGTTTTTCTTCTTTAAGAACAGTGTTGTATCTACCTTTCCCCTAGTGAACTCATGTTCTAGTAGAAATTTGCTAAGTCTTTCATACCATGCTCTAGGTGCTTGTTTCAAACCATAAAGTGCTTTGTTCAATTTATACACATGATTAGGGTATTGATGATTTTCAAAATCAGGAGGTTGTTCTACATATACCTCCTCATTAATATACCCATTTAAAAATGCACTTTTTACCCATTTAAAGCTAGATGATTATTTGAGAATGATAGTGTTATTTTGATGATTAACAAGCATTTAACAAGAGTATGTTATAAGTTAAAACGATACTTCATTTATAAGTCTGTTACTCTCAGTATATTTGTATAAATTGATATAGATACATTTCATTGTTTATATGAATGAATCTAACCTTGAGATGCAGCAAAGTGTGGATTGAGTCGACCCAAAGGATGATTGGGTCGACCCTGGCACATCAAGAAATCATTTGGCACACTTCTGCAAAAATGGCACAGATGAACAGTGAGTTGGGTCGACCCAAGGAAAGCATGAGTCGACCCAAACATCAAGATTCTCAAACAACTCAGAAAATGGTTCTCTGGATTTACTGAGAGGGTCGACCCAAGATGAAGTTGAGTCGACCCAAGCTAGAGTCGACCCAAAGAAAGGTTGAGTCGACCCAAGTGAAGAAAGGCTGAAATTCAAGGTTCTGAATTTTCTGAGAGGGCCGACCCAAGAAAAAGTTTGAGCTGACCCAAGATTTGGGTCGACCCAAGAAAAGTTTGGGTCGACCCAAGCACGGGCAGAAGCATAACGGCTAGTTGTGCAGAAGTGCTTTTTGGACTCCCAACGGCTATAAACGGCTAGTTTCTTCAATCCAACGGTCAGGAAGGACTATTTGGAGGTTGGAGAAGTATTGAAGAGGGAGTATTCATCAGAGGAAGTAAGCTTTGGAAAATACATCAAGTGCATTCAAGAGAGAACCCTAGCAAGGCAAGCTTCATCCAAGTGCTTTATTCAAGAATCAAAAGAAAGTGGTTGAGCAGATTCAAAGAGTCATCAAGAGCTCCATCCACCCTTGAAGAGTGAAGCATCCTTGACAAAGAAGAGAGAAGTCACATCAAGCGATAAATATTCTCTAAACTCTTCTTTGTAGATTATATTATTATATTTGCTCATCTAGGAGTTTAAATCTTCTTCCTTTGTTTATTAAACTAATTGTAAAGGTTGTTGGTTAGCCCGCAAAACCAACGGAATAGGTTGATTGGTGAACCCGGAAAACCAATTGTAAAGGTTCGTTGGTGAGCCCGTAAAACCAACATAGGTTGTTGGTAAGCCCGTAAAACCAACGTAGGTTGTTGGTGAACCCGTAAAACCAATTGTATAGGTTCGTTGGTGAGCCCGTAAAACCAACATAGGTTTTTGGTGAATCCGAAAAACCAAAGTGTAAAGGTTTTTGGATTGTGAGCCCGGAAAACAATCCAACTGTAATCCGCGGGATTATAGTGAATTCTCAAGGGGTCGCTTGGGGAGTGGACGTAGGTGCTAAGGAGAGCACCGAACCACTATACTTCTTGTTGTTTGTATTGTGATTTGTTTAAGTTCACTAACTCATCATTTAACACAAGTAAGATAGTTAAAATTAAAAGAAACCAATTCACCCCCCCTCTTGGCTTGTCACCTTGGGCAACAAGTGGTATCAGAGCAAGGTGCTCCAATAGTAATTATTGATCTCATAATCAATAGTTAAAGATCATGACAACCCAAGTGGGATGTTCTATGAGTGAGGGACAATTAATTGATAGACCTCCACTATTTAATGGCATAAACTACACACATTGGAAAGCACGCATGCGCATTTTCATTCAAGTACATAACTATGATCTATGGAGTATTATAGTCAATGGGCTACACACAAGCACTAATCATGATAAGGAAATGGCTCAACAAAATTCAAAAGCCATGAAGCTGTTATATTGTGCATTAGATGAGAATGAGTTTAATTGCATATCTTCTTGCATAACTGCTAAAGACATATGGAATATGCTAGAGGCTAAATATGAAAGTACTAACATTTTTAGTGAATCTGAAATTAGCTCTGAAGAAGATGAGAGGCAAGCTGATATTGAGAACCTAAGCCTTGTGGCACACAAGGACGAGGTATGTATTGAAACACAAAGTGTCTCCTCTTCTGAATATGAAGTATATGATAAAATTAAAAATGATTTTACACTTGATAAGTTACATGATGAATTTCTTGATCTAATGAAAGAACATAAGAAACTCATTTGTAAAAATAAGAACCTGACGAATGAAAAGAAAACCCTAGTAAATGAAAAACTGAAATTGTCTAATTATTATGAAATATTAATTAAGAAACATACTAATGAAACTAAAATCTTAATTGAGAAAAATAAAGAACTAAATCAGAAAAACCAACTTCTCACTGAAAGCTATGATAAACTTAAGAAAAATAATGAATTGCTTTCAGAAGATAATAGAAGATTAACTAAAGAAGTTGACAAATTGAAACCTGTTGTTGAAAGATTTACTTTCAGCTCTGAAAAATTAAACCTAATGATAAATAATCAAATAGCTGAATTTGATAAAGTTGGATTGGGATATCAACCTTGGTACACCCAAAAATCTTTCAAGAATATATTTGTTAAAACAGTTTCTAATTATTTTAAAACAGATTCTTATAATGTTGATAAACAGGAACAAAAGCTAAGCAAAATCTCTTCTGTTGTTTCTAAATCTATACATTACAAATTTGATGAACCTAAAAGGCAAAAACAGAAAATTGTAAGTTTATCTACTACTCATGTTAAATCTATGTTTGTTAAATTTAATAAGAGTATGCAGAAATACATTTCTTGTAATCCTAAAACCTGCAAACTAATAAACAAAATAGCTATTAAGAGAATATGGGTTCCAAAAGAAACAATTATAGCTAACCTACAAGGACCCAAAAGAGCTTGGGTTCCTAAGTTGAAAATCTGAATATTTTCTGCAGATGTGTCTAGCACTCAAGGCTCCAACAAAAGATGTTAATTTAGACATTGGGTGCTCTAAACATATATTAAAGAATGAGACTTAAAATACAATTAAGAAGAGTGACTAAAATGGAAGAAATAATGAAATTAGTAATCCTTGCATCCTCTCATATTGAAATTGTAGCTAGTATTAATCATTTCTGTGATATAAGTGATACTTTTGGTATGAAAAGAAAATATATCCAAATCACTCCATCTTCCTATATTATGCTTCAGTTATTGATGGATAATTTGCTTAATCAATACTCCTAGAATAACTCTTTGAATTATCTATATGCTTGATTGAGAGTTCTTATCCATGGCATTATCTTCTATTGATTATAAACATAAGAATGTCTACTTGGTATATTTTTTTAAGTATATGCATTAAGAATACCAAGATTAAAGAGTCTAGTTTTGGCATATAAAATCAACTCATACTAGTATGGACTTAATCTCCAAAGACCTTGTCATTGGTTCACTTAGATTAATTTTTGCAAGGTCAAAGTTTGCTATGTATGTCATCTAGAAAAATAAACTAGAATCATTTCTAAATCTGAAAACATTGTTTCCACCTTTTAGCCTTTGAAAATTCTCCATATGAACTTATTTGGATCTCTAGGATTGTGAACCTAGGAGATAAGCTCTCTAATTTTGTAATTATGGATGATTTCTCAAAGCTAATGTTGGTTTTATTCTTGGCACTTAAATTGAAATATTTTCTGCTTTGGCACAAACTTACAAAAGGTTTCAAATAAAAAAGGTTTGCAAACTGTGAAAATTCATGGCACAACTTTGAAAACCAATTTGTTGATAAGTTTTGTACAGAAAATGGTATTGAATATAATTGTGCTTGCACCAAGAACACCATTGCATATAGGGTTATAAAAACATAAAAATAGAACCCTTGGAAAATTTGTGTAATAACAATGCTTTGTGATAGTAACTTTTAATTAATGCTATCATCACAGCTTGTCATATTATAAGGTTTCTATTAGATCTATGTTTGAAGAAAACTCCTTGTGAACTCAAAAAAAAAAGAAAAATCAAATGTTGCACACTTTCATGTTCTTCAATTATACATGTTATGCTCTCAACAATGAAAGATATGCCAAATCTGATAAAACAGTGCTTCTTTGGATATTACTCTTCAAGCAATGCATATAGAATATTCAATGAAAAGATACTAGTTGTAGAAATATCAATTCATACTATTCTTATTAAAACTAGATCCTTTATTGAGAAAATAGTTTATCATTTTGATTCTATGTAACAATCTGAATTTTGATGGAAACAACTGTTTAATATAATTTGATTAAAACTTAGCTAGCACGTCTTATTGATAATTATCTTAAGCAAATAGAATCTAAGCTAAATTGATTCTGAAAACAAAAAAAATTTTGATTTAACTTTAATGAATCTTTCTATTGCCTCACATGCTTGTCCTTGAACCATTTTACTTAATGAAGTTATCTCTTTAGTTCAAGTGACTTGTGCTTGCTTATACTTAGGCAATCTCTTGAGTAAAGTGACTCAAATTCAATTATTGTCATGTCTCATGTTGAGTCATCTAGTTAAGAAATATGTTGTATGAATGTTTTTGTATCCTAGAGAACCTAATGAATTGCCTTCAAGAAAAGAAAAAGATTTTGCTAATGATACAGAATTTATGAGCAAGAAATTTCAACTTGAAGGACATATCGATAAAAGATACAATAAACATTCCCTTGCAAACAAAAAAAAAGGAGAGAGATTTTCTTCAGCCAAGGGTGTAAAGAATCTAAAAGGTATTTGGCTTGAAGAATGCTAAATGCACTGGTAATCTAAACTCTTCTCATGTGAGTTAGTTGAGCAAAATCAATAGTCTGAAATTATATGGTAGCATGATTAAACCTTTAATTGCTGATCATCTTGATATCATGCTTCATTCTCATACTAGTAATAATTGTTTCATGGTGTGATTAAATTGAAGTTTACCTTTTCCTATATAATGCATAACCATGAAATACACAAGCTTATACCTCAAACCTCTAATTCAAAATAACTTGTGATAAGCTATGAATCATTGGGCATAATGAAAATGCTGTTTGCATGGTATATATTTATATGCAGCATATTAGATTAATTTTTTATTCTGCTCTTTCATGTAATTACTTGAAATAATAAAAAGAAAGAGAGATAAAGAAAAGAAAATGAACAATTATTCAAGGGAAGTAAAATCTAAGTAAAGGCAAATACTTCAATCTTTAGGAAAAGCAAAACAAGCATAATATATTTGGCACATTTGTGAGACTAATATGAACATTCCTTTTGGAAGAGATAAAATCCGTAATTAATTATAGAAAAAGTTTGAAGTGAACATTTTAACCCTTCTATATTGCTCATCATAGGGATGGTGCCAATGGGGAGGCTAGTGGTAGTACCCGGCACTATTTGACCCAACTATTCGGTGTAGGGCATATTAGGGACGGCACAAGAGGGAGGCTAGTGGTAGTACCTCGTGCCCCTTCCAACTCCACCGGATAGGGAGCAAATAGAGTATAGAGCATAGAAAAGTAAAACCAAAAGAAATAAAGATTAGAATGTTCACTGAGTGGTTAAAGAAAGAAATTCAAAAATGAGGAAATGAATGACAAGATAAATGAAAGTATATAAAAAAAAAGCTTGTGAAAAGCTAAATGAAGTTTCGATCACTTGAAAACACACCTTAAGGATAAAATCAGTGTAGAATTATATATAAATAGGGAGAGTTTATTTGAAAAGAATTAATTTTGATCCTTGACATGCTTGCTTTTAATGTTTTAATACATGATGTTATGACTTAATGCATATTATGTTTTGCATGTGACATGATATTTTGAATTATGTGTTTTCAATATTCAAATAGCATAGATCTTTCCTAAATATAACTTGTAATGCTTCATGCCTATAAAACTTGATTGAAACATGTTATTACCAACAACATCATTTTGTTTTAATGAATATATTTTGAAAAATAAAAGAAAAGAATAATTTGAATTTGCAAATTAGGCAAAATGGATTGATTCTGATTTATCTTTTATCTTGCCTAACATTAGTACATAATATCCTCCAATTTGTCCCAAAATTCAATATGAATTACAAAGATTCTGGATGTGCTCTAATGTTCTTGAAATATGTGTTTTCAATCTTAATAATTTAAGATGAGCTACAATGTAGAAGATGCATATCTCAAATTATAATCCTGAAAGCCTCCTTGAAAATTTTTATGAAATTCAGAATCTGATTTTGTATAAAAGCTTAAACTTAATTTAAAAATGCTTCTATCGTTGCATTTTTGTAACTTTCATTATATGCTTCAATGATTGCATCATTTTGGGGAATAACTCAATATGATTTCTAGATGAAAACTACGGTTTAAGAAAAATAGAATTACTTTTGATGCCTTGATTGTTTGCTCCGATACGCATCTGAAACATATCATTTTCTATCTTATAAGTTTATTAAAATTAGTCTAAATGATGCGTTTTTCAATGATCTTGATTGCGAACAAATGTTTCTAAACATATGATGTTATTTTGATATTAAAAAGATTTATCGTGCTTCATACATACATTGCTGAAAACTATGACTAAGAAATTAATATTTTGAATATACACTCCTGCATTATTAAATGCTTCTATCATTAAAGAAGAAAAGAAAGTTTAAAAGAAAATGCATCTTTTGAGGGGGAGCTTTAAATACTCAATCTCTTTATTGAAAATTATCTTCAAACTCTAAACTCTCAAATGGGATAATTAATTAAGGGGGAGAAAGAAAATTTCAGAGTGAGAGATCATATAGAACTTAATCGTATAAATTTGCATCTAAAGATGAGACAAAGAATACTAAATGTAAAGTGGTATTAAACTTTGTGCTTCATTGAATATCTTTTGAAAGTTGGATTTCCATCTGTATTTATCGGTAAATCATTTATTTCTGAAAATTTAATTAAAAGAATTCCATCTGTCTTAGTTTCGAAAATTTATCTTGGAATCTACTTATGAGTTCTTATTGGCTTGCACTTTAGTGTTTCAATCCTGAGCCAATTCATTTTAATTGATTTTGATGCTATGATCTTTAAAGGAGTAAAAGAAAGTTTTTGAGAGAGCTCTAAAAGAACTTTCAAAGCCTTGAATTTTATGTATCCTACACTGCATAAATTCATGTTTTGGTATCTATGCCCCAATACTTTTATATCATGAAAGAACTTTGAAGTCATTAAGAATTAAGGATTCAACATAATCTTATGTTTTTCGAGTATATAAGGTTTGATCTTAATTAGATTGCTCTCATCTTGCTATATACTTAATATATATATATATATATAGGTGTTGAATTTTCATTCGTGCCTTCTTTGAATATTATTCTTGATACTCCTTGAAATAACTTGAAAAAGATTCCATCTACACTTGATTTGAAAAAAAAAAAAAAATCTTTGGAATCTACATTTAGAGATTTCTTTTGGCTCACATCTTAAATGTCTCATTTCTAAAGCCAAACACATAGAAATAAGATATCATTTTATTAGGGATCATGTGCAAAATGGAAACATATGTATTGAGCATATATGTACTGAAAAACAATTAGCTCACATATTCACAAAACCCTTGAGTGAAGATAGAGTCTGCACACTAAGGAGGAAATTAGGCATATGTGATCCTTTTTATTGAAGAGATATAAAAGGAAGCAAGCAGTCTCATGATACATTCCTCCCATTTCTAAAACTCATGAAACATGAGTCAAACTTGTTATCTATAGATTCCTTACTCATGTATCATTGTCCCAGAAAGAATTTGTAAGGATTGGAAGCAAGGAAAATTATTTGAAGCGAAAAGGAAGAGAAAGGAAAAATTTCTGAACTTGGGTCGACCCAACCCAGAATAGGGTCGACCCAACGTTGAGTCGACCCAAGAAAATTCTTGAGTCGACCCAACGTCGGGACCCTACTGTTAAAAGGGGGACTCGTGAGCTTTTTTTTTAGGGCACTGTTTACCCTTTGTCCTCTTCCGAAAACCTTATTCCCCACTCTCCAATCTCCTCCAATCATCTCCAAACACTACATTACTTCAAGATCTTGGAGAAACGGGACCCAAGAGAGCCGTAGCCAAGCAATCCGGGAGAGTCTCACAGATCCAACATGCGGAAAGAGAAGCTACAGAGCCGACCTCCCCGTGCCACGTACACTAGGAGGATGAGGACTAGATCACAGCCATTAGATACTCCCTAGGCTGATATTAGCATTTCTGTTTAGAGCCTAGGATATGTATCTAGTTCTCATATGTATTTTGTGTTTATCATGTATCTTAAACTTTGATTAAGGAACATTGTATTTGCTTTTATTTTTGGCATGAATGTACTAAAATGTTCCTATTTTGATCAATGAAGTTTGAATGTTTGTTATTTATTGTGTCTTTTCCCATGCACCTATTTGATGATAACAAAAAGGGGGAGAAGTAAAGAAAGAGTAATAGGGAAGAAGTAAAGAAAGAGTAATAAGAGGAGAAGTAAAGAAATTGTGTAAGAAAAGAGAAATAACTTATAAAACAAATTGAAAATCATATAGAAAAGCATATACATTTAAGGGGGAGCAATTTGTAACAATGAAAATGATCAAATCAAAAATTTCTATCAAATTTCAGAATTTGCCACATAGAATTTCAGAATTTGGCACGCACCTTTCACACCTCGATACATAATCTGAAACTCATGTTTTATCTCAAATTTTTGGAGTTTCATCTTTAATGAATTATAAATGAAAGGGGGAACAATTCAAAAAGTCAAACTGGCAACATTTGAATGATATAGGGGGAGACTTCACTCTTATATATGAAAAGCTGAAATTCAGCAAGTTAAGCCCTTTCAAAAACTGATTTTAAGATAAGTATCGATAGGCTCATACTCTTTATTTTGTAATCATCAAAAAGGGGGAGATTGAGAATGATAGTGTTATTTTGATGATTAACAAGCATTTAACAAGAGTATGTTATAAGTTAAAACGATACTTCATTTATAAGTCTGTTACTCTCAGTATATTTGTATAAATTGATTTAGATACATTTCATTATTTATATGAATGAATCTAACCTTGAGATGCAGCAAAGTGTGGATTGAGTCGACCCAAAGGATGATTGGGTCGACCCCGGCACATCAAGAAATCATTTGGCACACTTCTGCAAAAATGGCACAGATGAACAGTGAGTTGGGTCGACCCAAGGAAAGCATGAGTCGACCCAAACATCAAGATCCTCAAACAACTCAGAAAATGGTTCTCTGGATTTACTGAGAGGGTCGACCCAAGATGAAGTTGAGTCGACCCAAGCTTGAGTCGACCCAAAGAAAGGTTGAGTCGACCCAAGTGAAGAAAGGCTGAAATTCAAGGTTCTGAATTTTCTGAGAGGGCCGACCCAAGAAAAAGTTTGAGCTGACCCAAGGTTTGGGTCGACCCAAGAAAAGTTTGGGTCGACCCAAGCACGGGCAGAAGCATAACGGCTAGTTGTGCAGAAGTGCTTTTTGGACTCCCAACGGCTATAAACAGCTAGTTTCTTCAATCCAACGGTCAGGAAGGACTATTTAGAGGTTGGAGAAGTATTTAAGAGGGAGTATTCATCAGAGGAAGCAAGCTTTGGAAAATACATCAAGTGCATTCAAGAGAGAACCCTAGCAAGGCAAGCTTCATCCAAGTGCTTCATTCAAGAATCAAAAGAAAGTGGTTGAGCAGATTCAAAGAGTCATCAAGAGCTCCATCCATCCTTGAAGAGTGAAGCATCCTTGACAAAGAAGAGAGAAGTCACATCAAGCGATAAATATTCTCTAAACTCTTCTTTGTAGATTATATTGTAATATTTGCTCATCTAGGAGTTTAAATCTTCTTCCTTTGTTTATTAAACTAATTGTAAAGGTTGTTGGTTAGCCCGCAAAACCAACGGAATAGGTTGATTGGTGAACCCGGAAAACCAATTGTAAAGGTTCGTTGGTGAGCCCGTAAAACCAACATAGGTTGTTGGTAAGCCCGTAAAAGCAACGTAGGTTGTTGGTGAACCCGTAAAACCAATTGTATAGGTTCGTTGGTGAGCCCGTAAAACCAACATAGGTTTTTGGTGAACCCGGAAAACCAAAGTGTAAAGGTTTTTGGATTGTGAGCCCAGAAAACAATCCAACTGTAATCCGCGGGATTATAGTGAATTCCCAAGGGGTCGCTTGGGGAGTGGACTGAAAGAGTAGATGCCCTACAAGCCAATCGCAATATGTATTGCGAAGGATTTTTCTTTTGATTTGTCCAAATCATGTACATGACATTTAAATATGAATAAAGGCATTATATTTTATCATATGCTGTTGATTATATTTATGATAAACTCCTTAGATTAGGGCAATGGTTTTAAGACTATGATGAGATCATACTAGTGAGACTTAAAATTCTAAAATTCTAATCTTAAATATTTCCAGTCATTGGTACATTGAGTCGGGGATCAATGATTACCGGAAAGACTGGCATGTCTTATGTATGCTCGATGCAGAGGATGATTGATCTCACAATCATTTGTGTGGAGACACTAATACAAAGATATGGGTGCTCATTAGAAGAATGAGTTCACTGAATTGACCTACAAAGAGAAATCTTATGAAGTCTTACTTACATGTCAAAAGATGATTCTCTTAGTGGGAGTTGTGCAACTGATCCTTTGACCTGAGATCACCATGGTATCTTGTGCATATGAACCTATGTTTTGGTTTACACTCATTCATGACAATAAGTTATGTACGAGGTCTTCTGGATATGGTGGATTGTGTACGAAGATTATGAGTAGATCAACAAGGAATTAATCACTTCTAGTAAGAGAAGATAGCATCCTATTTATTCTAATCATATGATAATTCAGGAAGCCTTTGATCAAAGCAGAATGAAAATTAGAAAGAGTTTCTAATGTTTCATTATTTGAATTATCATTAAAAGATTGAGAAAAATATGAATATGAAATTGAGTTTGACATATATTCATACTCATATACATATTTGGGATGCAGTTTGATTAAAGGATTGAATTGCATGGTAACTTGCCACTGAAGGGTATTTTTGGTATTTCCACCAAATTCCATATTTTCCGGATAGACATGACACGTTGCTAGACGTCAATCTTGTCTTATAGGTTTGATCGAACTAAAGAGTTTAATTCGATCATCAATTAGAAAGGATTCTAATTGTTAAGTTCGGATTCGCGCAGTTTGGACTTAAATCGATTAGAAGAGTTCTAATCAAGTTGGGTCAACTCGCACTCACACCTATTGCTGGCTAAGTATGGAACCCAATGGGTCACACACAAGAAAACTTATCAAGGGTCTAATTGGATTAGATCATATTTGCAAGATAAACATCCTAGCAGGTGTTGCAAACCTTAGCTCCTGATTCGAACTGGATTCGAATCTGATTCGAACTGGATTCGAATCTGATTCTTAATTGATCTAATTTGATTAGATCATATTCTAATATGGGTTAGCCAAGAGTTGGCACCTAAATTGGCTTGATTTGAGTCTAATTGGATTAGATTTGATAAAACATTTAATTTTGACCGTTGGATCAACATTTGGATGAAGAGAAGGATCAAATGGATGGCGCCATGGATTAGAGCCATTGGATCTTCATCATGGGATGATGGGAGATCATGATCTCGTGATGGACTTGTGATATTGACTTAGTCAACATCAGATGGCGTGAGAAAGAAGGGAATACGGTGAATTTAGAATGGCGCCTCATGAAGAAGTGCCACTTGGATTGGATAAAGATGACACATCATCATATCCTAACTACTTTCCCTTCAACCGCATCATTCTCTCTCTCCTTCTTTCTTATGGCGCCACCAATAAGGGCCTTTGGATCATCATCTAGCCTTGATCAATGGTTGAGAATGCTCCCTATTTTTCATGCGTGAGAAGAAATGAAGAGAGGCATGAGTACGGTGGATTTCATGAAGAGATGCTTAGGGAATGGATAAGGATGAAGCGCCATATCATAAGCACTTCATCTTATCCTAACTACTTCTGATATGCCCTCTCATCAAATGACACATCACTTGATCTCACGCCCCTCTTCATGCATGAATGGATGGCTACAATGCATCCGTACGCCATCTATAAATAGGGAATGCTCCCGGTGTTTTCAAATCATCGGAAATCAATCCAACTCTCTCTCTCTCATATCCCTTCTTTCTTACATTAGTTTCTTTCTTTCTAACATTGCTTCTAGTGTGTCCTAAGCCAAGACAAGGTGGTCTTCATTAGGACAAAAGGATTAGAAGTGATTTTAGAAGGCTAAAGAAAAATAAAAAGGAAGGAAAGCAAGCCGTTAGAGTTCTTTAGAAGAATTCTGCATTAAGGATCAAAAGTCTTTGGAGCTAAAGTCTTGATCAAGTTTTCGTGTGGATCACCATTGGAGGGCGGACACTTGGACGCCTCGTAGAGATTGTACACTTTGGATTAGCATTTGAGGTATTCTACTAATTCTGCATTTATTTTATATTATTTGATTGTAATCATTAAGGTGATCTAGGCTTAAAAGGATTTCATGCATAGGGACTTTATTAAGAAAATTTTAAAATTTCTAGCTTCCGCTGCCCATTATGACATGCTAGAACCCTTCAGTGGTATCAGAGCTATCCTTAATTGGTTCAATCAAATAATAATGCATGATGTATGATTATTAATTTACTATGAGATAGTAATGTCATATGCTTAATGAAATGCTGAAATATATGATTCATATATGATATGATATGTAATAAAATGTCATGATATGAAATTTTCCATATGAAAATATGTTGAAGCATGTTAATTAGTTGCTTATAATTTATACATGCTATGAGATAGCTATGATGCATGATAGCTTATTTTAGATATGTTAAATATATGTTACAATTAAAGAATGTGCTAGAGACTAGTAAGCCCTCAATAAAAATTATATTAAGTCATAGTGTTAAAAAATTTTGAGCTAACCCATTCTAGAACAATTAATCTAATTGGTGTCTAAGGAAAGCACTAAAGGTGGTTACTTAATTAGGACCTTACTCTTTGAGTAAGGGGAGCCTCTCACCTGCTTACCTAGCCAATTGTTTGATTGTCTATTATAGATAAGCTTAATATTGATATAATACTATTGATAGCCTTCCTTCATGCCTCGATATTATTATGTCAAGATCCATGCTAGTTTGTTGTGCTAACACAAAACTTGCAATGGGGACTGATGTTATACTGTCTTGGTGCATTAAGATGCTTATGGCATATTTTAATATATTGCCTTGTTGTGCAACCACAAGGGCAATATTATTCGAATATGACTATATGGAAATGAAGGGTTTGACTTAACTAAAATATTATTGTTTGTTGTGCTAACACAAGGCAATAAGTATTTTAAGAGGACAAGATAAAGTTGAGAATTGCATGAGATGCAATCGGAAAGAGTTTCCTACCTTTGAACTCATAAAGGTTTGTTGTGTAACCACAAGGCTTTTTATGATGAATTAGGATCTCAACCCTACTAAGAAAAATTATATTTTCACGTTTATCATAGGAGAGGGCTATGATATTCGATAAAAATAGTAGGAGACAAATTAGATTAAAGTCCTTATCTAGTTGCAAACATGTCATCATGATTGGTCTGCTTATATTAGTTATGTTCTTGCATATGTAGAATTATTAAATGGCTTCTTCACTTTCACTAAGAGGCATCTTAGATGCCAACAAGTTGACCGGACCAAACTATGTGGACTGGTTGAGAAATTTAAAGATAGTACTCACTCAGGAGAAAATTTCCTATATACTTGAAACCCCTGATCTTGGAGATCTAGGGGATGATGCTACAGAAGAGGAGGTTGCCACACATAAGATGTGGAAAAATGACAGTTTGACTGTCAAATGTATCATACTTCTCTCTATGAGCAATGAATTACAGAGGCAACATGAAGGCATGGACACTCAATCCATACTTCTCAATTTAAAAGAGTTGTATGGAGAACAAAGCAGGACTGCTAGGTATGAGATATCTAAGCAGTTGTTCCGTGCTAGAATGAATGAAGGAACTCCAGTGCAAAACCATGTTCTTATGGTTATAGACTTAATCACTAGATTAAGTCAATTAGGTTTTGCTATGGATAGTGAGCTCAGTCAGGATTTGATCCTGCAATCACTGCCTGATTCATTCTCTCAGTTTGTTGTGAACTTTCACATGAACAAGCTGAACACCTCCCTGCCCGAGCTGTTAAATATGCTCAAAACAGCTGAAGGCCATATTAAGAAGGATAAAGGTCCACTCCTTCTTATAGATGGCACTTCTAAAAGGAAATCGGAAAATAAGGGTTCTAAGAAACGATTGAACCCCAAGAGTAGTATCAAAAAGAAAAAAGGAAAGAAAAACTTCGGATCAAGTACCTGTTTTCATTGCGGCAAAGCTGGCCACTGGAAAAGGAATTACAAGAGTTTTCTTGCAAGTATGAAGACCGATGCAAGAGTTGCATCAAAAGGTATGTTTATGTTACATGCCAACTTGTCATTAAGTTCTTCAAATTCAAATTCATGGGTATTGGATACCGGCTGTGGTTTTCACATTTGCAAATCTTTGCATGGACTACAGAAAATTAAAATTTTGAAGAAAGGTGACTTCGAGCTGTATGGCGCTGGAGGAGAGTCCATCCAGGCTGAAGCTGTTGGAACCTACAACTTGGAGTTACCTTCGGGAGAGCTCCTACAATTAGAAGATTGTTATTATATGCCCAAAATTATTAGAAATGTAATTTCCATTCCTTTGTTATTAAAGAAAGGATTTGAAATTAATGGAAAGGGCAATGGTTGCTCTATTTATTTTTCTAATAAGCATCTTTGCAATGGCATTATGGAAAATGGTCTTCTTGTTTTATTACTTAATGACAATGTCTTTCATATTAATAAAAGCAATAAAAGAAAGAGAGAGGAAGTAAATAACACCCTTCTTTGGCATTGCCGACTTGGTCACATAAGTGAATCAAGAATCAACAAGTTTTACAAAGAAGAGTTCTTTGATCCTTATGATTATGAATCATTAGGAACTTGTGAATCTTGTCTTATGGGTAAAATGACTAAGTCTCCATTCACTGGACATGGAGAAAGGGCAAGTGAGTTATTAGGACTTATACACACAGATGTTTGTGGTCCTATGACAACTCCAGCTAGAGGTGGATACTCTTACTTCATCACATTCACTGATGATTTATCAAGATTCGGATATGTGTATCTTATGAAACATAAATCCGAAGCTTTTGATAAGTTTAAAGAGTATCAAAGTATGGTTGAAAAACAAACCGGAAAGTGTATTAAAATCCTTCGATCTGATCGAGGAGGTGAATACCTTTCTAGTGAGTTTTTAAATCATCTTAAAGAAAAGGACATTCTCTCTGAATGGACACCTCCGTATACGCCACAATTAAATGGTGTAGCTGAACGGAGGAATCGTACTTTATTAGATATGGTACGGTCCATGATGTGCTTTACTGATCTTCCTATTTCCTTCTGGGGTTTTGCCCTAGAGACTGCTGCACTAATATTAAACAGGGTACCTTCTAAGTCTGTACCTAGCACTCCATATGAGATATGGAGAGGAAAGAAGCCTAATCTTAAGTATCTTAAGATATGGGGTTGTCAAGCTTATGTCAAAAGAAATTTTGGACACAAGCTAAGCGCTAGATCAGATAAATATATTTTTGTAGGTTATCCTAAAGATAGTATAGGATACATCTTCTATCATCCTACCGAACAAAAAGTTTTTGTAGGTAGGCATGCCATTTTCTTAGAAAAAGAGTTTATCTTAGAAAAGGGCAAGGATAGAAAAATAGAACTTGAAGAATTTCAAGACCTACAAATAGAAACACAAGAAATTCTTCAACCAGATGTACCCATTGATGAGGTACAACCACAACACACATCTCCTCTCCGAAGGTCAGATAGAGTGCGAAGAGCACCTGAGAGATATGGGTTCATCATTAAAAATGATGAAGCCCACATTGTTCAGAATAATGATCCTCTGACCTATTCGGAAGCTGTCATGAGTAATGACTCTGACAAATGGCTAGAAGCCATGAAATCCGAAATAGATTCTATGTATACCAACCAAGTATGGACTTTGGTTGATGCACCAGAGGGTGTAAACCCTATAGGTTGCAAATGGGTCTATAAGAAAAAGATTGGAGCAGATGGCCAAGTAGAAACCTACAAGGCTAGATTGGCGGCAAAAGGTTTCAGGCAAAAGCAAGGAATTGACTATGATGAAATTTTTTCACCAGTAGCTATGCTCAAATCTATTCGGATTTTGCTTGCAATAGCTGCATACTATGATTATGAAATCTGGCAGATGGATGTCAAAACCGCCTTCCTTAATGGTTATCTTGAGGAAGAAGTTTACATGACACAGCCAGAAGGATTTGTCTCAAGTAAGAGAGCAAATCAAGTATGCAAGCTTAAGAGATCCATTTATGGATTAAAGCAAGCATCGAGGAGTTGGAACATCCGTTTTGATACAACAGTCAAAGAGTTTGGTTTTATCAAAAATGTGGATGAACCATGTGTGTACAAGAAGACTAGTGGGAGTGCCATTGTCTTCTTAATATTGTATGTAGATGACATACTGATCATTGGAAATGATATTCCAATGTTACAATCGGTCAAGACTTGGCTGTCAAAAAGCTTTTCCATGAAAGACTTGGGAGAAGCATCCTATATACTTGGTATAAAGATCTATAGGGATAGATCTAAAAGGATGCTAGGCTTGTCCCAGTCTAGGTACATAGATAATGTGCTGAAAAGATTCAGCATGGAAGAAAGTAAAAGAGGTTATTTGCCTATAAGTCATGGCATACGTCTCTCTAAGAAGATGTCTCCTAAGACATCTGAAGAGAGGAATAGAATGAATTCTACTCCCTATGCTTCGGCAATAGGATCGATTATGTATGCTATGCTATGTACTAGGCCTGATGTTGCTTATGCCTTAGGCATAACAAGTAGATTTCAGGCTGATCCAGGAGAGGATCATTGGATAGCTGTGAAAAATATTCTTAAGTACTTGAGAAGGACTAAAGATATTTTTCTAGTTTATGGAGGATCTGAGTTGAAACTAGAAGGATTTTCTGATTCTAGTTTTCAATCAGATCCAGATGATAGCAAGTCCACTTCAGGGTATGTCTTTACCCTAAATGGTGGTGCAGTGAGCTGGAAGAGTTCCAAACAGCAAACTGTAGCTGACTCAACTACTGAAGCAGAATACATTGCTGTAAGTGAAGCCGCTAAGGAAGCTGTCTGGATGAAGAAGTTCATCTCTGAGTTAGGAGTAGTTCCCGAGATTGCTGGACCAGTCCCAGTTTATTGTGATAACACTGGAGCTGTTGCTCAAGCGAAGGAACCAAGGTCTCATCACAAATCCAAGCACATTCTAAGACGCTTCCATCTTGTTCGAGAGATTGTCGAGAGACAAGACATAGTCATTGAACGAGTAGACACCAAGAACAACCTAGCAGACCCGTTCACTAAAGCTCTACCACAACAGCAGTTCGATCGCCACCTCGATTGTATGGGGATAAAATATAAGAGCGATTGGCTTTAGTGCAAGTGGGAGATTGAAAGAGTAGATGCCCTACAAGCCAATCGCAATATGTATTGCAAAGGGTTTTTCTTTTGATTTGTCCAAATCATGTACATGACATTTAAATATGAATAAAGGCATTATATTTTATCATATGCTGTTGATTATATTTATGATAAACTCCTTAGATTAGGGCAATGGTTTTAAGACTATGATGAGATCATACTAGTGAGACTTAAAATCCTAAAATCCTAATCTTAAATATTTCCAGTCATTGGTACATTGAGTCGGGGATCAATGATTACCGGAAAGACTGGCATGTCTTATGTATGCTCGATGCAGAGGATGATTGATCTCACAATCATTTGTGTGGAGACACTAATACAAAGATATGGGTGCTCATTAGAAGAATGAGTTCACTGAATTGACCTACAAAGAGAAATCTTATGAAGTCTTACTTACATGTCAAAAGATGATTCTCTTAGTGGGAGTTGTGCAACTGATCCTTTGACCTGAGATCACCATGAAATCTTGTGCACATGAACCTATGTTTTGGTTTACACTCATTCATGACAATAAGTTATGTACGAGGTCTTCTGGATATGGTGGATTGTGTACGAAGATTATGAGTAGGTCAACAAGGAATTAATCACTTCTAGTAAGAGAAGATAGCATCCTATTTATTCTAATCATATGATAATTCAGGAAGCCTTTGATCAAAGCAGAATGAAAATTAGAAAGAGTTTCTAATGTTTCATTATTTGAATTATCATTAAAAGATTGAGAAAAATATGAATATGAAATTGAGTTTGACATATATTCATACTCATATACATATTTGGGATGCAGTTTGATTAAAGGATTGAATTGCATGGTAACTTGCCACTGAAGGGTATTTTTGGTATTTTCACCAAATTCCATATTTTCCGGGTAGACATGACACGTTGCTAGACGTCAATCTTGTCTTATAGGTTTGATCGAACTAAAGAGTTTAATTCGATCATCAATTAGAAAGGATTCTAATTGTTAAGTTCGGGTTCGCGCAGTTTGGACTTAAATCAATTAGAAGAGTTCTAATCAAGTTGGGTCAACTCGCACTCACACCTATTGCTGGCTAAGTATGGAACCCAATGGGTCACACACAAGAAAACTTATCAAGGGTCTAATTGGATTAGATCATGTTTGCAAGATAAACATCCTAGCAGGTGTTGCAAACCTTAGCTCCTGATTCGAACTGGATTCGAATCTGATTCGAATTGGATTCGAATCTGATTCTTAATTGATCTAATTTGATTAGATCATATTCTAATATGGGTTAGCCAAGAGTTGGCACCTAAATTGGCTTGATTTGAGTCTAATTGGATTAGATTTGATAAAACATTTAATTTTGACCGTTGGATCAACATTTGGATGAAGAGAAGGATCAAATGGATGGCGCCATGGATTAGAGCCATTGGATCTTCATCATGGGATGATGGGAGATCATGATCTCGTGATGGACTTGTGATATTGACTTAGTCAACATCAGATGGCGTGAGAAAGAAGGGAATACGGTGAATTTAGAATGGCGCCTCATGAAGAAGTGCCACTTGGATTGGATAAAGATGACACGTCATCATATCCTAACTACTTTCCCTTCAACCGCATCATTCTCTCTCTCCTTCTTTCTTATGGCGCCACCAATAAGGGCCTTTGGATCATCATCTAGCCTTGATCAATGGTTGAGAATGCTCCCTATTTTTCATGCGTGAGAAGAAATGAAGAGAGGCATGAGTACGGTGGATTTCATGAAGAGATGCTTAGGGAATGGATAAGGATGAAGCGCCATATCATAAGCACTTCATCTTATCCTAACTACTTCTGATATGCCCTCTCATCAAATGACACATCACTTGATCTCACGCCCCTCTTCATGCATGAATGGATGGCTACAATGCATCCGTACGCCATCTATAAATAGGGAATGCTCCCGGTGTTTTCAAATCATCGGAAATCAATCCAACTCTCTCTCTCTCTCATATCCCTTCTTTCTTACATTAGTTTCTTTCTTTCTAACATTGCTTCTAGTGTGTCCTAAGCCAAGACAAGGTGGTCTTCATTAGGACAAAAGGATTAGAAGTGATTTTAGAAGGCTAAAGAAAAATAAAAAGGAAGGAAAGCAAGCCGTTAGAGTTCTTTAGAAGAATTCTGCATTAAGGATCAAAAGTCTTTGGAGCTAAAGACTTGATCAAGTTTTCGTATGGATCACCATTGGAGGGCGGACACTTGGACGCCTCATAGAGATTGTACACTTTGGATTAGCATTTGAGGTATTCTACTAATTCTGCATTTATTTTATATTATTTGATTGTAATCATTAAGGTGATCTAGGCTTAAAAGGGTTTCATGCATAGGGACTTTATTAAGAAAATTTTAAAATCCCTAGCTTCCGCTGCCCATTATGACATGCTAGAACCCTTCATGGACGTAGGTGCTAAGGAGAGCACCGAACCACTATACTTCTTGTTGTTTGTATTGTGATTTGTTTAAGTTCACTAACTCATCATTTAACACAAGTAAGATAGTTAAAATTAAAAGAAACCAATTCACCCCCCCTCTTGGCTTGTCACCTTGGGCAACATTATTTAAGTTCCTAAGAGATGCTCTAGTCCTAACAGGTTGAGATGGATCATCTATAATCAGTTCCTTAGGATGCCCGTGAGCATACGTCCAAGCCTTAGTCAGCCCATGATCCACAATAGCCTCTTGGCTTGATGATGCATTTCCAATTAATTTTTGTTCATCATCTTGTAATGTCATCTCATCAATCTTTTCTTCAAGAATTTCAGCATCATCATCAAGATTAACTCTCTTGCTAGAAGAGATATCACTAGAATCATCAAAAACAACATGTATAGATTCTTCTATAACTAGGGTTCTTTTATTAAAAACTCTATAGGCTTTACTAGTTGTAGAGTACCCTAAAAATATACCCTCATCAGATTTAGAGTCAAATTTTCCTAGATTATCTTTTCCATTATTATGAACAAAACACCTACAACCAAAGACATGAAAATAGTTTACTTTGGGTTTTCTATTTTTTCAAAGTTCATAAGGTATCTTCTTTATAATGGGTCTCAATAAAACTCTATTTAATATATGACATGAGGTATTAATGGCTTCTCCCCAAAAGTACTTAGGGAGGTTACTTTCACATAGCATGGTTCTAGCCATTTTCTCTAGGGTTCTATTTTTCTTTTCTACAACTCCATTTTGTTGTGGTGTCCTAGGTGCAGAAAAATTACGAGTTATTCCCTTTTTACTACAAAACTCATCAAATAAATGATTTTCGAACTCGGTTCCATGGTCACTTCTAATTGCTATGACTGAAGTATCTCTAGCATTTGTTACTTCCTTATGAAATTTCTTAAAAATTGAAAATGCTTGATCTTTATGAGCTAAGAACATGACCCAAGTGTATCTAGAAAAATCATCTACAATAACTAGACCATATTTATTTCCACCTAGACTTGTGGTTCTAGTTGGTCCGAATAGATCCATGTGTAGTAGTTCTAGAGGTCTAGATGAAGAGACACAATTTATGGATTTAAAGGAGTTCCTTAATTGTTTGCCATATTGACAAGCTTCACATATTTTATTCTTTTCAAACTTTAGTTTTGGCAAACCTATCACGGAATCTCTTTTAACTAGTTTTGATATTGTGTCCATGCTTGCATGACCTAACTTACGGTGCCATAACCAACTAGCATCATTATCCTTAGTTTCATTAACAACTAAACATGGGTTATGTTTGGCAAGATCCTCAAGGTCTACAACATACACATTCCCACGTCTTATTCCTTTAAAAACTAAACTATTGTCATTTGAGTTGGTTATGATGCATAGTGATGGTTTGAACAAAACATCAAAACCTCTATCACACAATTGACTAATGCTAAGTAAATTATGCTTAAGACCATCAACATATCGAACATTATCAATAAAGGTTGAAGGGGTAATTTGTACTTTACCTATACCAATGATGTGACCTTGGTTATTGTCTCCAAAAGTCACAGCACCTCCCTTCTTAGCTTCAAGGGTGAAGAATTGATCCTTGTCACCCGTCATGTGTCTTGAGCAGCCACTATCCAAGTACCAACAATTTTTGTTGACCTTGGCTGCAAGACACTCCTACACAAGCAAATCATACAATTTTAGGTACCCAAGTTTTCTTGGGTCCTTCATGGTTAGTAATGTTGGTTCCTTTTGGAACTTAAACCCTTTTAATTTTTCTTTTAGATTTTCCTTTTCTATAATCACATACATTTGCTTTGTGTCCTAATGTTCCACAGCAAAAACATGTTATTTTCTTAGTTTTGATTTCTCCTGCCTTAACAAAGAAATTACTAAGGAGTTTTTGCCTATTTTTAGGTTTATACCCTAAACCAGCTCTATTGAACACAGCTCGTTGACTATTAAGTATCATTTCTAATTTTTCAGAGCTATAAGTAAATTTTTCTACAAAAGGCTTGTACTTCTCAAGTTCTAGTGCCAACTTTTGTTTTTCAGTTTTTAGTGCATCTAAGTCTTTTGTGAAATTACTTCCAATAGTTTGTTTATCCTTTTTAAGTTCAGAAATTTCCTTGGCTAGTTTTTCGTTATCTTTACTCAAGGTATTAGTTTTTTGAATTAACATTTGGTTGCTTGTCTTAAGTTCTAAATTTTCTTTAGTGATAAAATCCTTATCCTTAACTAATTTATCATATTTATGGAGGTGAGATTGATTGGTTAGTTTTAGCTCTTTATTCTTAAGGCTTATTGTCTTATATTCATCCATTAATTCATTAAACGCATCATATAACTCATCAAAGGTAAAATCTAAATGCGTTTCAGATGTTACCTCATTTTCGTTTGCCATAAAGCATAGATTGGCCTTTTCTTCTTGTTCCTCATCCGATGATGATGATGATGTGTCGGAGTCTGATAGGGTGGAGACAAGGACTTTCTTTTTCTTGTACTTGCTCCCCTTCTTCAGCAAAGGACACTCAGCTCTGAAGTGCCCCGGCTTCTTACACTCATAACATCCGATCTCCTCATTTTCCCTTTCCTTACCTTTATCCTTGTGATGGGAACTTGAGGGGCCTCTCCTTTGATGTGAGGATTTCTTCCGGTTGATGAATCTTCTGAATTTTCTTACAAGGAGAGCCTCATCATCATCTCCCTCATTATCTTCCTCTTCACTGCTACTGCTGCAAGACAAATCTTTGTTAGTAGACACAGATTTTAATGCTATTACCTTTTTCTTGTGAGAGGACTCCTCTTCATTGTGTTGTTTCATGGTTAGCTCATGCGTCATGAGAGATCCAAGTAGCTCCTCGAGAGGCAGCTTGTTTAAATCCTTGGCTTCTTGGATTGCCGTCACCTTGGCTTTCCATGATCTTGGTAGACAACGAAGAATCTTCCTGACAAGCTCACTGTTAGTATAATTTTTGCCAAGGCTTTTTAGGCCATTGACAATATCAGTAAACCTAGTGAACATGCAAGTAATTGTTTCATTAGAGTCCATTTTAAATAATTCATACTTATGTACTAATATATTTATTTTGGATTCTTTTACTTGATTTGTGCCCTCGTGGGTCACTTCAAGTCTATCCCAAATCTCTTTTGCAGAATTGCAAGTAGAGACTCTATTGAATTCATTTCTATCTAATGCACAGTAAAGCACATTCATTGCTTTGGCATTGAGTTGTGCCTTCCTAATGTCATTGTCATCCCAATCCCTTTCAAGTTTGGGTACAGTGACACCCTCTACATAAATGGATGGGATGTATGGTCCATTTAGTATAATGGTCCACATCTCATAGTCTTGGGCTTGGATAAATATTCTCATCCTAGCCTTCCAATATGAGTAGTCAGATCCATTAAAGAATGGGGGTCTTTGGGTGGACTGGCCCTCAATGTGGGAAGATCCAAATGGGGTTGTCATTTTGATCTTTTACTCTTTGGGTAAAAGAGTTCCGGCTCTGATACCACTTGTTGCCCAGATAGACAACCCAAGAGGGAGGGGTGAATTGGGTTTTAAAATAATTATTACAATTAAATGATTTATGAAATACTAATTAACACCTTTTGCAAGTTGATTAATTAGATGCTATGTGCTGTGAATGAAATGAAGATAAGGAACAACAGAGCAATCACAAACACAAGGAATTTATAGTGGTTCGGAGCTAACCCTTGCTCCTACGTCCACTCCCCAAGCCTCACTTGGGAATTCACTATAACCCCTCGGATTACAGCCGGTTGTTTTACAAGCTCACAACCCAACTTGTTGTTTTACGAGGTCACAACGAACTCGGTCGATTTTCCCGGGCTCACCGACTAGAACCACCCGATTGTTTTTCCGGGATCACAATCGAACCCTTACACCATTGGTTTCAACCTAGGCTCACCAACAAACCTTTACACCCTTGATTCAATCCCCTGATTGAATCAAGTAAGGAACAAACGGTTTGAACAAAGACAAACAGAAAAAGAGAGCATCTAAAAAGCAGATATACAGCGATATAAATAAGAGAAAAGTTAAGAGCCCTCAAACAAGTTTATGATGATGTAGAGGAGGGCTTCTTGAACTTTGGGTCTCCTCTTGAATGTCTTGAAGACTTGAAGGCTGAAGGAGACTTCTTTAATGCTGGGAAGAGTTGGTTGAATGGAGTTAATGGCCCTCTTCCTTCTTTTCGTTGAAATCCTTTTGGCAGATGAAGATTATGTGTTTTCTTTGTAAGGAATGTCACTTCTCTGCTTTGCTACAGTCCTCTGTGGCTATTTAAGCCATTCCCCACGGAAACTAGCCGTTAGACACACTTTACTAGCCGTTCTGCACATTCTGCACATCCTGACAATGTGTTTGTTGGGTCGGAGTCGACTCGCGCGATCTGGAGTCGACTCGGCTGTAGCAGGAGTCGACTCATGCTTTTCTGGAGTCGGCTCGGCAACTATTCCGGATTTGAATTAAAGTGGTCTTCTCGACTGGGAGTCGACTCGACTTAACCCGGAGTCGACTCCCCAAAGTCTGGAGCTGACCTAGCACTTTTGGAGTCGGCTCATTCCAAGGAATCCATAGAGGTATTCTTCAACTTCGCTCACTCGAGTCGACTCGGAAATTCTGGGAGTCGACTCGGCGCTCAGAGCCTGAACTCCCGATCTTCTGTCTTTTGGCTCGTGCAGTCTGGGAGTCGACTCGGACTGTTTCGGAGTCGACTCGGCTCTCAGTATCTGAAAAACAGTCTTCTGTCTGTTTGGGGTAGCGCTGCCTTGGAGTCGACTCGAACTGTCTTGGAGTCGACTCGCGTCTCAGAGACAAAAATACTGTCTTCTGTCTCGGAGTCGACTCGGACTTTGCGGGAGTCGACTCGGCTCAGTGTCCGAAAGTTGCTCTCTGACTTTTGCCTTGTATAACACTGAGAGTCGACTCTCGCTTCCTTTGGAGTTGACCTGCCAACCATCGGAGTCGACTCGCGTTCCTCAGGAGTCGACTCGGCTCTCAGGGTCCAAAATGACTTCTCTGTCTTTCTGTCTGTAACTCCCTGGAGTCGACTCATACTACTCCGGAGTCGACTCGGCAAGCATCGGAGTCGACTCGCGCTCTTCAGGAGTCGACTCGCTGACAGGTTTTGAGTTGGATCTTTCTGTTCGTCTGTCTGTTCTCAGTCGGAGTCGACTCATAATGTTCCGGAGTCGACTCGAGCCTGTGCCAGTGCTTCTGATACGCTTGGAGTCGACTCGTAATATCCCGGAGTCGACTCGAGTCTCAGACTTTGGTTCAGATTGACTTCTTAACTTATCCAAAATGTCTTGAACCAAATCTAGAGACACTTAACCATAAATTTACAAGATTTTTACTGAAACACTAGATTGAATTCATTAGTAAACATAAGATATACTCAAATGCTTTGAGCTCCTCAAAATCAAATAGGGTTATAATCAATCACTCCACAGAACTTGGTGGGCCTGGCCGCAATATTGGATTAAACAACCGATGGATGGCATCCTGCCGTTGGAACTTGATGCTGCATGGTTTGGGCTTGGATGCGGAAGTATGACTAACTTGAAGGACGTGCAAAGAGTTCTTTGTATCTTAAACCTCTCCGCAGCATGCAATAACTCAGCCCTTTCATTAACTGTTTTATAACAAATGTCCGCAGCATGCAATAACTCAGCCTTTTCATTAACTGTTTTATAACAAATGTGATATCCGAACAAATTCAACGGCTGAAAAATGCGGGTGAAATAGGTGATTTGATGTCTTATCAACCAACGTATAGCCTCAAATTACTTGGCAACGGGCTCTGACCCTTGCCTATGTATTACATTCTCGGATGTTCACCAAATAAGTTCTCTTTCGACTTCTCTCTTTAACTGTTTCCTAACAAATATAGCACCCGAGCAAATATCACGACCGAAAAATGCGGGCAAGGTAGATGGTTTGATATCTTATCAACCAACGTATAGTCTCAAACTACTCGACGACGAGCTCCGGTCCTCGTCTATATATTGCATTCTCGAATATCCTTCAGATAAATCCTCTTTCGACTCTTCTCTTTGCCTCTCTCAAGCCTCCTTCTATTCTCTGAGAATTGTCTGATTTAGACAATGGATGGTCCTTTATCGGACATACTCTTATGGGGGGACTTTTTTGTTTTGACTGTTTCAGGTTGAAGCTAGCATCGGAGCACCATCCAAAACCATTCTTCTGCAGTCCAACGTCGACTCGCAAGTACTCGATGTTAGGATTACTGTCGATCAAGCGCAACGGTGTACTAAAACATTGTCACAAAAGTCTGCAACGATTCTATCCAATCTCTCCAATCCAGACGGTAGACGAGCTAGATCCCTACCAACTCGATACTTGGATTGGATCGATTCCTAATAGCAAAGGATACACTATTAATGTTTCAATTGTAAATCTCAGTTGAAGCCTACATTCCACCGAACCTTAACGATGGACTGCAAAAAATCAAGAGAGAGAGAAATTCCAAAATGTCTCGCGCAACTTTTCAGACATCATATGCACAATGTTCCTGTTGCCCAGTAGATACAACCCAAGAGGGGGGGTGAATTGGGTCTTTTAAAACTTTTAAGCTACTTCTAGCACTTTTTGATTAATTATGCTAAGTTGTATATATGCGCAGTGAAAGTTAAACTTAGCGACAGTTTGATGTATAGAATGTGACTTGATTGAGTATGCTTGCAACTAAAGAATTCGCGGATAATAGTTAAGCAAGCAATTTATCTAAGTGAGTAAGTGTGTGAGTTAGATAATGACAAAAAGCATTACAAACACAGCAAACATATAGTGGTTCGGTGCACCCCAGCACCTACATCCACTCCCCAAGACTTCTTGGGAATTTCACTATAATCCTACAGATTACAGTCGGTTGTTTTACAAGCTCACAACCCAACTTGTTGTTTTGCGAGATCACAACGAACTCGGTCGGTTTTCCCAGGCTCACCGACTAGAACCAACCCCGATTGTTTTCCCGGGCTCACAATCAAACCCTTTCACGTTGGTTTTACCCTCGGCTCACCAACAAACCTATCTCCGTTGGTTTTCCCTTCGGCTCACCAACAAACCTTACACCGTTGGTTTTCCCTTTGGCTCACCAACAAACCTTAACCCCTTGATTCAATCCCGTGATTGAATCAAGTTACAAGATAATAAAACAAAGTTTAAAACAAATCAAAGCTTCTTAAACAAGCAAATATAACAATATAAACAAACAGAGTAAAGAGAAGCCCTCAAACGAGTTTTGAAGATGGAGGAGCTCGACTTCTTCTTTACTTGACCCTCTTCTGATTTGGCACGAAGTAGAGGATCACCGAGGCAGCACACTGATGGAGAGGAAGCTTTGGGATTCACTTGGAAGCTCTTCTTCTCTCTATTTCTCTTTGGATGGCCCTTTTTGTGCTTATGGGAGATTTTCCTTGTAATCTCTTTCCTAAATGTTTTCTCCCACTTCCATTCGTTCTCCCCTAGCTCTCTTCTTGTTTTTATAGCTTTAGATGGCGTGGAAACAAGAATTAGCCGTTAGAGACAAAAATAGAGCCGTTGGACACAGTCTGCACTTCCTGACAATATTACCGTTGGGATTGGAGTCGACTCGCGCGATCAGGAGTCGACTCGCCTGTTGCAGGAGTCGGCTCGTGCTTTACTGGAGACGACTCGGCCACTGTTCCAAATTTGAATTAAAGTGCATGCCTTGACTGGGAGTCGACTCGTCTTAACCTGGAGTCGACTCGCCAACTTCTGGAGCTGACTTGGCAATTTCGGAGTCGGCTCATCCACTGAAGTCCGTGGATCCAATTTTGAATTTTGTCCTCTCGAGTCGACTCGACTGTCCTGGGAGTCGACTCGAATCTCAGAGCCCGAACTCCCGATCCTTTGTCTTTTGGCTTGTCCAGTCTTGGAGTCGACTCGAACTTCCTTGGAGTCGACTCGGCTCTCAGTTTGCGAAACACAGCCTTCTGCCATCTTGGTGTAGCGCTGCCTTGGAGTCGACTCGAGCTGTCTGGGAGTCGACTCGAATCTCAGAGGCAGTAACTTGGTTTTCTGTCTGTTGATGGTCGCGGAGTCTCGGAGTCGACTCGTGCAATGCGGGAGTCGACTCGAATCTCAGACCCGAAAACTGCTCTCTGACTTTTCTGCCTGTGACTCCTAGGAGTCGACTCATACTTCTCCGGAGTCGACTCATACTTCTCCGGAGTCGACTCGAATTCCACTGGAGTCGACTCGAAGACTGTTCTTTTGAATTTTTCTTTTGATTTTACTCCTCCAATTTGAATCCTTTGAACTTTAAACTTGGGCCAATAAATTGTAGCTTTCTTCCAACTTGAGAGCTTTGGAGGCCTTCTTGTGTTCTTCCAACTTGCTATGTTCCTTGCAAAATAAATATCTTTCTCCTTGCAACATAAACATTAGTATCTATACTTCAAGGTTTTGTGATCATCAAAATCAATCTATGAATCAATCTTTGGGTCATCAATCTCCCCCTTTTTGATGATGACAAAACTTGGAGTATATGCAATATAAAAGATATTGTATTTCTAGAAGTAATACATAGCTAAGTTGCATGAAGTGGAAAAACATATATATTTAAAAACATACTTCATGATAATGCTTTAGATTTAATCAGCTTAACACAATCAACATATTTAAATTTTAAGCTGATTTGTATTCAATTCAAAGTAATAAAGCATTCTGAGTATATAGCATATACTTAGATATTTCTCCCCCTTTTTGACAACATCAAAAAGATAGTGAAACATTAAGTACAAAGATCAGATCAGAACACATCGAGTGTGAATTCAAGAGATTTTCTAATTTGATACCACAGATAGTTTTCTAATCAAGTGTAGGTGGAATCTTCCTTAGGTTAATTCAAGAAGTACCACAAAATGATATTCAAGGAAAAACATGAGTGGAAATCTAACCTCTCTTTAATAATAAGTATGAAAGCTTGTTCATTGAAGAACGTTTGCCCAATCTATTAAGTATTTTATCAACATGAGAGCAATTTAATTGATTTTCAGAGTAAAAGATCAAAACTTATATACTTGAAAAACATATCATCATGTTGGATCATGACTTCAAAGTTCTTTTTATGATAATAAGAGCATTGGGGCACAAATACCAAAATATGAATTCATGCAATTTATGATATATCTTAGAGCTCTTTTAAGGACTTTCTTTTATTCCTTTAGAAAATAAGCACGATTTGATACATATATAAAAATATGAATTGGCACAATATTGAAGTTCTAAAGAGCAAGCCAATTAGGACTCATTAGTGAATTCCAAAATAGATTTTCTACGAGATACTCAAGAAAATTTAACACGTTATTCTCCCCTTTTTTCATTAAATTAGAGGCTCTTAAGATCAACTATTTGAATTGCAATTTGGTTCATGATTTGTGCAGAAGATATATTAACCAAATAACATGCCTCAAGGTGTATCATAAAGATTTTCAGATTTAAATTTCAGATGATACATATTGGAGAGTATTAGGATCACTTTTCATTTAGTATTCTTTCCCTCTTCTATAGATTTATGTAATTAAGTTCCGTGAGACCTCTCCTTCTGAAATTTTCTTTCTCCCCCTCTATTGATCATTCCATTTAAGAGTTTAGAATTTGAAGATAATGTTCATAAAATTGTCAATCTCAAAAATATATTTTCTATAAGTTTCAGCTCATTTTCATAAGACTCAAGGTTTGAGATAAGACAGCCTTTATAGAACTCATCTCAAGGTAATTAAAGCATGTCTTGCAATATAAGGAGGTTCATCAAAATCAATCCATAAAATTCAAGGTATGCATCAAATTGAAGTAACTTTAGGATAAGATACTGAATATCTAAAGCTCCCCCTCAAAAGATGCATACTTCTTTAATCATTCTTTTCTTTTGTTGAATTTCAGATTTTAATGACAAACGTGAATAGAACTGAAATTCTATGATATCGAGAATGGAGAGTGATCAAGAATTATTCAAAATTTATAGCAATCATCCTTTTTAATCTATCAAGAACAAGTTATGCTTCCTCTTAATCTTTGAGAAAATGTACTGAAATATTAATCAGAAAATGATTCATTTGACGCTCAGTTTCTTTCAACAGCATTTACATTTTCTTTCTTTTAGAGTCATTTGAGTGAGGTGAAATATTTCTAGCTTTTAGATCATTCACTCTATATATATTCTGATGGAAATCTTTAAGAATGTAGGAGAGAAAAACATATAGATGATCATTGAGGTATATATATTATAGAACTCAATTTCTTAATGATAGTTTTTCAGCGATGTATACATGAATCACAATAAATCTTTTTAATATCAAAATAAAATCATATATTTAGAAATTTTTGTTTGCAATCAAGATCATCGAAAGACACATCATTTGAACCAATATTAGTATACTTTGAAGATAAGAAATGATATGTTTCGGATGCGTATCGGAGCAATCACCAAAGGCATCAAAATTAATTCTGTTTTTCTTAAAGTAAGACTTTATTTTAAAATTACATTTAGTTTAAGCTTTTATACAAAATCAGATTCTGAATTACATAGGATTTTCAATAAAAGCTTTCTAAGTCATAATATGAGATATGTATCTTTCACAATGTAGCTCATCTTAAATTGTTACGATTGAAAAATACATATTTCAATAACATTAAAGCACTTTCAGAATCTTTGTGTTTAATTTTGAGTTTCGATACACAATAAAGGATATTTTAAACAAGTATTAGGACATTATGTATCAAAGTTAGGCAAGTAGAAAGATAGATCAAAATCAATTTATTTTCCCTAAATAGAGATATTTCTTCTCTTCTCCTTTCTACAATTTTATTTAGCTTTCAGATTTTAACAATGATTGTGAATGACAAATCTGAAATTTCTTTTCAATAAAACTAGACAAAAGATGTTATGTAGCAATTCAAACATTCAATCAAATTGTCCAAGTATGAAACATTACAAAATATTGAGAATCCATAAATCAAGACATCATACCATATGCAAAATATACCATGTGTTAAGTCATGCATTAAAATACTAAGTACAAGAATGTCAAGGATCAAAATCAATTCTTTTCAAATAAACTCCCCCTATTTAATATAATCTTGCAATAATTTCATCCTTAAAGTGTGTTTTCAAGTGATTAAAAATTTGACTTAATTCTACTTTCATTTACTTTGTTTTTCATTTATAACTTCTTATGCTCTATACTCTATTTGGCTCCCTATCCGGTGGAGTTGGGAAGGGGCCACGAGGTACTACCACTAGCCTCCCTCTTGTGCCGTCCCTAATATGCCCTACACCCGAATAGTTGGGTCAAATAGTGCCGGGTACTACCACTAGCCTCCCCATTGGCACCATCCCTATGATGAGCAATATAGAAAGGTTAAAATGTTTACTTCAAAACCCCCTATTTAAGTGTAATTAATTAATGGATTTTATCCCTTCCAAAAGAATGCTCACACAAGTCCTCACAAACTGTGTCGAATATATTAAGTTTGTTTTGGCTTTTCCTTAAGGTTGAAGTGTTTTGCCTCTACTTGGATTTTAACTTCTCTTGAATAATATCCATTTTCTTTTCTTTATCTCTCTCTCTTTTTGTTATTCTCAAGTAATTTTCATGAGAGAGCAGAATAGAGAATTAATCTTACGTATCATATATATGTATATCATGCAAACAATATTTTCATTATGCTCAAGGTTTCATAACTTCTCACAAGTTATTTTACATCAACATTTTAAGCATATACTTGTGTATTTCAATGGTTATGACATAGGCAAAGATATATTTTAGTTTGGGCAAACCATGAAATAATTTCTAAAAGTATAAAGTCAGTCAATACACATATAGACATGATATCAAAATTAATAATTAAAGAATTTAATCATGCCATAATAAGATTTAAGTTACTGACTTTGCTCAACTAATTTGTGAGAAAGGTATCTAAATTACCTATTCATTATATGTTCTTCAAGCCAAACTAGATTTCTTATGTGTGAACTTTTGGCTGAAGAAGATCCTCTCTCTTGTTTGCATGTAAATGTTTAGTGTATCTTACATGAAGATATCCTTCAAGTTGAAATCTCTCATTTTTCTTTCTTGAAGGAAGGTCATTAGTTTCTTTAAGATACAAAGCATTCATCCAATATATATATATTTTTTAATTAGATGACTCAATATGAGATATGACAATAGTTGCATGTTGAGTCACTTTATTCAAGAGATTGCCTAAATATAAGCAAGCACATATCACTTGAACTAAAGAGATAGATTCATTAACCAAGATAGTTCAAGGACAAGCATGTGAGGCAATAGACAGATTTATCAAGGTCAAATCAATTTAGTTTAGATTCTATTTGCTTAAGATAATTATCAATAAGATGTGTTAACTAAGTTTTAATCAACTTATCTTAAACGTTTGTTTCTATCAAAAATTCAGATTATGACGTATTTGTTATCAATAAAATATGATTAATTAAAGTTAGATTGAAGTCTTGCACAAGGTCACATAATGAGCATACAATCTGGTCTACTAGCTGTATGATAAAATAATTATTCTATCATGCTTCAATACAGCTTTAAACAATAGATCTACTTTGCTCATCCTTTACAATTTCTACAAGATGGGGTCATAGATATACCTTCTTCACGCCAATCTTCTATAAGAGTTTTCTTATGGACTAACGTTGGTCAATGAAGATCCCCTTTCTTGTTTGTCTTAATTTGGAGTTTGAGAGAAGATGTTAATTCATTCATCATATTTCAAACTCACTTTGCAATATAACTCTTCATTAGTAGAACCAAAAATGATGTCATCAATGTGTGCTATGAGCAAGCAAGATATCATAGATTCTTCTTTTTGATGCATAGATTTATCACTATTACTTTCTATCAACAAGGTTACCTAAGCTTTTATATATCAAGCTTTTGATGCTTGTTTTAAACACATATTGCTTTATCATATATGTAATGTGTAATTTTTAAATATGGTGGTTATTTAACATAGATCTACTTTTTAATGAAATAACCACATAGGAGTGGAATTCTACACATTCATTTGACAGAATATAAAGCTCATGAGTCAAGCAAATGATAGTGGTGATCTTTACTTTTAATCATGCAAGAATCAAGATCTATTTCATCTTTTCTTGATTCAGTCTTTTAGTAGTTATCAATTTTTCTTCATTAAGTGCATTTCTGAAAAACTCAATTTTGTTATAATTATTAACAAGTTTTCAGATTGTTATATGTAAAAGATTAACCATATATAATTTGATCTTAGTATCTTGACAGTAAATCATTAGTCTCATAGAGAATAAGACGACTTGATATTTTTGCAACTAAAATCTTTTCATTGAATATTCTATATACATTGCTTGATGAATGATATCCAAGGATAGACATATCTCTATCAAGATTTGGCATTATTTTTCATAAGAAACATATCAAGCATAACATGTACGACTGAAAAAATATGAAAGATATGCAATGGTTCATTTTCCATTTTTCAGAAGATCAAAAGGAGTTTTCATCAAAAATAGATCTAATAGAAATCATATGTATGACAAGCAGTGATGATAGCTTTTTAAAAATCATTTAAGTAGATGACTATCATACACAGTTGTCTTTTTCATTTCTTCAAGAATTCTATTACCCCTATTTTACTTAAGATGTCCTTGGTGCTGAAATAGTTAATTTCTGCATAAACTTTATCAGGATTTTGGTTTTTCAACACTGTGCCATGATACTCTTTATCTTCACAGTTAGGAAACCTTTATCATTTTGAAACACTTTTACAAGATTCAGCAAATACAGAAAATATTTTCAAGTTTATTTTCCAAGAACAAATCCAATGTAAGCTTTTGAAAACTTAGAGATGGAAACAACATCTTTAGATTTAGAAATGATTTTTGGTTGTTTCCTTAGTTTAGCATGCATAGCAAAACTTTGACCTTTAAGAAGATAATTTAAGTAAGCCAATGGCAAGGGTCTTTTGAGATTAAGTATATACTAGCATGAGTTGATTTTGTATGCTAAAGATGGTTTCTTTAATCTTGGTATTCATAGTGGCATATATTTAAAAACATACCAAGTACACATTATCATATCTATGATCAATAAACAATAATGCCATGGATAAAAACTCTCAATCAAGCATATAGAGAATTCATAGAATTATTCTTAATAAATTAATCATTTTGCAACTTATCCAATAGTGAGTAAAGTACACTATGAAAGTGATTTGATCATATTTCCAAAAGTATTTTCTATATCACAAAATTGATCACTATTAGCAATTCATATCAAATACTAAGCAAAAATAATGATGAGATGCAAGGATTACTGATTTTTGTTAATAACTTTTCATAAGTATATTTTAAGTTTCTTTTGTTCCATGGGTATCTTGGTACACCCTATGTGTACATCCTCATTTTCTCATTTTGGGTACCCAAGCTTGCTTGAGTCCTTGAGAGTTAGGACATATGGTTCCTTTTGGAACCCATATCTGTTTAATAGTAATAACTTTACCATTTGATTTAATTATACTAGAACGATAGGTAAAGTTGTTATTCCCATCCTTTTCATTTTTGAAATAACTTATCTTATTTAATGGTTTGCTTGATGAATTGATAACCTTTTTTCTCTAGAGATTTATTGTTAAGTAAAGGAATCAAGCCAAGTTTTGATTTATCACAAGCAACATATTGGCTTTCAAACATCATTTTTATCGTTCTGAACTTACGGTGAATTTGTTAATAAAAGATTTTAATTGATTAATTTCTTTACTTAAGTTTTGATTTTCTTTAATTAAGCTATGATTTTTCTGAATCAATTCTTCTGAAAATGACCTTAAACTTTATTTTTCAGAATTTAGTTGTCTTGTATTTCAGTAATAGAATTTCTTTCTTTTGAAATTTCCAAATTTAGCTTTTTAAGATTTTTATTTTTCCTAGCTAATTTTCTACATTCACTATACAAATCATGAAAAGCATTTAAAAGTTCATCATAAGAATATTTTTTCATGAAAGTCATTTGGTGTAAGATTAGATTCAGATTCTACTTTATCTTCTTGTACCATAAGACATAAGTTAGTTACCCTCTTGTAGTTCATTGTTGCTCCTAACTTTCAATTCCTTGTCTGACTTTCTCTTGGTCAAGGCTTTCTTGCGCTTTACCTCTTTTCTTCCTTTCCTTCTTTGCTTCCTTTCTTCTTTGTCTTTAGGAAGCTGATTTGCCTCGAGTCGACTCGGACCTTATTGGAGTCGACTCGACTAACTTGGGAGTCGACTCTGAGCTTCTTGGAGTCGACTCGACTGAGGGAGATTCATCACCCTTTTCTGCAGTCTCATTGTTAGTATATAATTGAAGCATATGAAGAGCTAATCTGAGATTTATCATAAATATTTTCTAAAGTATCCCAGATCTCCTTAGCAGATAACGCATGCAGAAATTTCATTAAACTTTGTTTCTTGAATAGCACAATAATAATATGTCATAGCATTACATTTAATTGTGCTAAGTCCCTTCTCATTAATATGAGAGAGTGTGTGAAGGTCATTTATTATGATTTTCCATAGATAATAGTTTTGTGATTGAATGAAATGCGCATGCGATTTTCCAATGTGGGTAGTTTATACATTAAACAGTGGAGGTGTATCAATTGATTGTCCTTCTCCTAGAAAACTATCTATTTGAGTTGTCATGATCTTTGGCTCTAGTCGGTTAAGACTACAAATAATATTTGAGCACCTGCTCTGATACCACTTGTTGCCCAGTAGATACAACCCAAGAGGGGGGTGAATTGGTCTTTAAAACTTTTTAAGCTACTTCTAGCACTTTTTGATTAATTATGCTAAGTTGTATATATGCGCAGTGAAAGTTAAACTTAGCGACAGTTTGATGTATAGAAATGTGACTTGATTGAGTAATGCTTGCAACTAAAGAAATTCGCGGATAATAGTTCAGCAGCAATTTATCTAAGTGAGTAAGTGTGTGAGTTAGATAATGACAAAAAGCATTACAAACAAACAGCAAACATATAGTGGTTCGGTGCACCCCAGCACCTACATCCACTCCCCAAGACTTCTTGGGAATTTCATATAATCCTACAGATTACAGTGGTTGTTTTACAGCTCACAACCCAACTTGTTGTTTTGCGAGATCACAACGAACTCGGTCGGTTTTCCCCAGGCTCACCGACTAGAACAACCCCGATTGTTTTCCCGGGCTCACAATCAAACCCTTTCACGTTGGTTTTACCCTCGGCTCACCAACAAACCTATTCCGTTGGTTTTCCCTTCGGTCACCAAAAACTTACACCGTTGGTTTTCCCTTTGGCTCACCAACAAACTTTACTTGATTCAACCGTG